>NW_026799988.1:0-125000 GCF_032191835.1 Heteronotia binoei
CTTCCTGTTCCGAGAGGACAGTATCTCCAGATCCTCGCCTTTGGATACTGCACCCTTCTTCCTCATCAACGTCATCTGAAATTGATACATGACTCATTCCTCAACCTGCTTAGTGGTCCAAAGCCCATGCTTAATTTAAAATATTTTCATGTGCCATCTCTTCAGGAGCAGTTCTGCTCATACATGTAGCAGTAACTGCAGCGTCCATGACATCTCCAACATGCATTGATCTTTGTATGCTGAATTGTGTTGGTAGGTTTATTGGTGTCAAGGGTTCAGCAATTTTAACCTGGGCAATGCTTCTAAGTTACACTAAAAGCTTTCATATGCCACATAACAGTTCTCCAAAGCACTGCATGCCGCACTTACCCCGCAATGACTCCTCAGCACTGGCTGGATGTTCAGCAGTGAAATCCTGGTCCTGGTCCTGGTCATGGAATGCATTGCTTGGGTTCACGCTGCTGGAGCCTATAGTAATGTTGAAAAATCAATGCTATTGCGCTAGTTCAGGGAGGGTAGACGGAAGGCATAGAAGTGTAGCGAGTATAATAAGGCAAACAACCATGTTGCCCTTCATGAAAGTGTCCCCCATCTGCATCACGTGGGATTCTCCAGTCGCACGTTGGATAACGGTGCATCCGAAGCACTGGGAGGTGAGTTGTCATTCGACGCCTCCACAGCATGGCTTCCTATCACTGGCCACCCCACAGCAACCACTCTAGGTGTGAAGGTTGGAGTACATGACTAAGTTATAGGAATCCCTTACGTGGGTTTCATTATGTGCAAAAAGAGAGCCTAAATCATAAGCAGTACACGGCAGGGAGCACTGCATGGTCTGGATACTCACCAGGAGTTGATTCAATGGTGTGTGTCCCGAGATCAGCAGTGTTAATTGTTTGGAGGTCCGCGGAATAGATGTTCTCTGATCCTTGATTCGGCATGTTTTCCTTGTTTGCCTTGTAAAACTGCATCTTCCAGCTTCTCTTGATGACTGGGGGACACACGAACTTATCTTTCCTAAGGATGCAGTCCAGCACATCATAGTGAGGGCAGTAAACTGGGGATCTTCCAGTCTGCGCATTGTGGCTAACGCATCTCCAGTAGTCCCCACGCAAGCCCTTAGTCTTAGTGCGGCACTCATGCGCCGACCTCTTGTGTCCCATGGCATGCATTGCCCTAGATATTTCCTCGTAGACATCTATGTTTTTGTGGCTAGAGGCCAGCGCCTTCTGGATCTTATCCTCAGTCCAAATGGACAGCAAGGCTTCTGTTTCCCTCTCACACCAGGAAACACCATGAGCGCCGATCGGCTTGCTGCTGGATGCCATTGCTGTGCGGTGGTAGAGGCAGTAAGCTGTGCAATGGCGCTCAGTAATACCGGTCCCTTCTTCCTCCCAGTGTTCTGTTAGGCTCATGCAAATTGTGACGATCGCTGCTACTCACATCTTGATTTGTCACTCCCATTAGAAGCCTCCCAGCATTGGCTAATTCACAATGATGTTGACGATTCCCTGATCCTCGTACAGCAGTTGCAATTCTCGCGAGATTCCCCCCCCAAAAAAAAATGTCCGCAGGGATCGACCCTGATGTATGTTGCATTAGAGATATGACGAAATTCCATAGTTGTGAAATATCGCAGTAACGCAATCAAATAGAAGTAAAAAAACCCCCAGCGTTTATATTTCCTATATTGAAATAAATGAAAACTGTTTCCTTTAAAAAAAAAATGGTTTAGGCTTTTACTCAGCGTAAGCTCTAGGGAAAATGCAGGAGCTGTTTTGAGGAGCTGTCTTGGCTTATATTTAAACCATTATGGAAATGGCAATTGAGGCAATTTAACATTCAAAGAAATATGTTATTAAACACAGCATATTGATTCCTTGATATATTGAAATTTCGTGATTTCGTAGCTGTGAAGTATTGCTATTACGCAAGGAACTAAAATGAAAAAAAAAAATGGCCGGGTGGCACGTTTCGGAAGCACCACGAACACACACTACTAGGTTATACGGCTGATGATTGGCCAGGCCAGCAGCGTACATGATTTGCATTGCACGTCCCAGGGGGATGGAGTGGGAGGACTGAAAGGCAGAGGAGGGTGCCGCCCCAAAAGCAGTCGATGCGGAATGGGATGAATTTCCCACAACAAACTCCATGGAGTGGATCCGCAGGTTTTAGGAAACTCCACTAACATGCACATCCAGATACTGCACGGTGAAAGTGCTGAAGCCGCGGATCAAACCGTGACCGTGGAGCAACATGTGCGAAATCAAGCAAAAGATCTGGAGGTAAATGGGATGCCACCCCGGAGTAAACGCTAATGCAAAAATGGCCAGAGACTAAGAGCAGCTTCCAATTGCCCATATCTTCTTCCCCCACTACAGACACCCTATGAGGTGGGTGGGGCTGAGAGGGCTCTCACAGCAGCTGTCCTTTCAAGAAATAAAGTTGAAAGTCCAACAGTGAGCTTAAGTTAGGTTAGTAGACTCAGTTGAAAAAGCAAAACTAGTAGGTTTCATTGATCTAGCCATCTGCATATATAAGATGTGCACAGTTATAACTAACAAGTATAAATGATAGGTTCAGATGTTGTAAGAAATATCTATAAACCCATTTGGCAATCCATACAGCCTGTTGAGAATAGAATTGAAGGGATTCTAGGCAGCACAACTCAACCATTCAAATTGCTTCTTGGGAAGCATATTTTACAAGGACTCATAGTCAGCCTGTGTAATATTTTTCATCACTCCTATTGGCATGTGGAGGATATTTTGTCTGTACTTCCTTTTAAAGATTGGGTGGGGGGATTGGGAAGCATATTTTACAAGGACTCAAGTCTGCCTGTGTAATATTTTTCATCTATTGGCATGTGGAGGATATTTTGTCTGTACTTCCTTTTAAAGATTGGGTGGGGGTGAGGGATGCAATTTAGTAAGCCTGTGCAAATTAAGCCTTATGGCCATTTTGTGTTTTAGAAGTGACTGCAGGATTTCAGATCATTTTATGGGCAGCAACAGAAAGTATGTCAAAGGAGAAGACAGTTGAATACCGAATACCATACATTCCATTATCAAGTACTCACTCCTTGTTATTTTATGATTCATACTCCAGTTGAAGGATTTAATTGTTGAGGCAGTATCATCACCTCAAGAGAAAACTGCTTTGAGGATCAAGTAAGAATAAAAACAGATGTCACAAAAGTGCTTAGGACAAAGTGCTTAGGACAAAGTGCTTAGGCACAAAGTGCTTAGGCATGTAAATACCCCATATGTGCCCCATGCACTTATACTGTGTATCAGGCTATTCACTTGTAATGTTGTCATGTAGTAACTGGAAGGCCAAGAGCATACAGTGCTGCTGTGCTAATGCTATGAATAAGCCAATGTAAGTGTAAATACATTTAAATGTAACAGGACTATGCAGAATGTTTACAGAGGTATTTTATTCATGGTCCATGTCATGTCTGTTTCGTTCTTAAATCCTGTGCTCAGCATCAATGAGTACTTAGAGTAAATTGGAACAGCCACCCAAGCTGCTGCTTTCTATAGGGATTCCAGTGCCAGATCATTAAGTCCTTTAAGGTTCACTCCCCCACCTCTTAGTCTCCTTTATATGTTTATATGTTTAATTCAACTTATACTTTATTTGCTCTCTTGCTCAGGACTGAAATAATTTACTGGATGAAGGAAAGGGAAGGTTACTAGAATTCCTCCAGCCCCAGACTTCTATCATGCTGCATTCCTCTGCATTGCTGCACTAGCAGATCTCATCCAAAAAAGTTGGAAAGGCCATTTTTAAAAAAAGTAAGTAGCAGAATGGCACAGGGAATCATACTTTTGATTTTTAACATATTTCAGAATTACTGGGGGGGCGGGGGGGGGGGTTATGCGGCAACACTGCTGGAGAAAAAGTTCATTCAACAGCAAAAACCATCTACATTTAGCCTGGAACATACATACATTCATTCAATTTGTGTTCTGCTCCATTCCTTGCAAGCACTTTGCTCCTAGCACTGCTCATGGGGGGCCAGTCCCTTGAGCCCCAGAATCTCAGGGGGGATCCAGAAGGCTAAAGTCAGAGGGGTGCAAATGGGGGTCCTCTCATGGATAGGGGACTTATAGCAGGGGTGGCCAATGATAGCTCTCCAGATTTTTTTTTTGCCTACAACTCCCATCAGCCCCAGCCAGCATGGCTGGGGCTGATGGGAGTTGTAGGCAAAAAACATCTGGAGAGCTACCATTGGCCACCCCTGTCTCATAGCACTGCTTAGTACCAAGCCAAGGTATTCTGTCATTTTTTTTTAAATTCTTTTGTCAACTGGCTTAGTTTTATCCAACTTTGAGCCATACCAATTGGCACAAACTTAGATTGACAAGCCCCAACCATTTGTATGGTATAAATAATGAATGCTTTACTTTAAGAAAATGCCATTTATCTCAACAGACAGTAGCACTGTTGTTATAGCAACTGAAAGGGGTTTTTTGTCCCCTATTCCATAGATGACAGGTGAATGTAATCATAAAACAAGACTTAATCTGGGCTGGAAAGAAGAACAATTGACAATTGTGCACTTAGGTTGTGATGATATGGAGTCTTTCTTTTGATAAACATTTTAAATGTTGCATTTACAAGTTAAGGAGTTGATAATAAGTTTCTGCAAAGCAAAATATATTAAATGACATTGCTCAGTAACACCTAATATCAGTTTTAAATTTTTAGTAAAATATGCAAAACCCTTGTATTTGTAGCAACAGTAGTATTTGATTATCAATAAAAATGAAATATTTCTTTGTATTTAAAACCTGATTTCCCATAATTTCAATCTCCTTTTTACTATCTTTAAAAATAAAAATGCATTTCCTTTGTAATATCTATCTTGGTGGTTATCAGAAACGTTTTGGGTTCTCTTAGTCTGGCAACCAATGGGAGAGGGAGGAGGCAGGACAGGCAGTATTATGTTGTACTTCAAGTTAGTTAGATCCTGGTGGGGTTGAAGTTGGTCATGGCAACATAGTGCCTATCAGGAACATGAGCTGAATTATTTGCTACTATTGGCTGGAGTGATTGATGGCTTTATTGCTCTACTTTCCAACCAGGTTATGAGCCTTATATCAGGAGGCTACCAGTGTCAGGAAAGGAGGCAACATATTTAATTGGTTACATGTTGATTTTAACTGAAGGCAAAACAGGAAAACAGGAGGAGATGCTTCCACTGGCTCAACAAATGAATCATGGGACAAACCCAAAGCACTAAAATTGCTTCTGATCTTGGAGCTACTTTGCAATAACCACTGCTGCCTTGGTTTGAAAAGGATCAGATCATTCCAACCATTGACACCTAGTACTGTTTGTCAATGCTGCTGTGATCCCCTCCATGTGTGAGGCTTGGGGCAATTGCTCCCATCCCCCACCCTTTAAAAGGGCATTTATGCCTGCAATGTATGCTTGTAAGTCGCCAGGAAGAATCTGGACATTCCCTGAAACTACAGCTTATCTCCTGACTACAGAGATCAGTTCCACTGGAGAAAATGAATACTTTGTAGGTTGGATTCTATAGCATTGCATCTTGCTGAAGTCACTCCCCTCCCCTCCCCAAAGCCCACCTTTCTCCCCAGGCTCCACCTCTAAATATCCAGGAATTTCCCAACACAGTTCTCAACAACCCTCCTGTAATACCTAATTGTAACTGAAACATACAGTAGCAGATTGGGACACACAATGCCAAACATTTATTTGTGGTGCAATAAGTTTTAGGACAGCTTATTAGTGCTTTTTATCTGTGTAAAATTTATTGTTTTGTATGTTTTATGGTTTTAATAAAAATATTTGGGTTTTATAGCTATTATAAATCAGATTTAAGTTCTTTGAATCCAAGATTTGTATTACACAATTTAAGTAAAGAAAAATAAAACAAGTATTTACATTCTCTCAGATTCTTGGAACAATAAATTATATACCCAAACTAGCTATTGTTGAATTGAGATCTGGAGCATGGCTTGTCAAATGATGCCTTAAAAGCAATTATTGGATCCTATCATTGTGATGTTTTGTTTCCCACAATAAGGTAACTTGCTTTAAGTAGCCAAAGCTTTAGAAAGTGCTACACTGCTTTGCTGTTTTACCATTGGCACAGTTCCAAGTACAACTGCAATTTTTACAATAAATTTACTATACTACATTGGCTGAGACCAAGGCAGCTTTTTCACAGTTCTCTCAACATAGAGAAGTAAGCTGTGGGGGTCTCACAAGGATGAGTACTGAGGGTGGTTTTATTTAATTTGTTTGTAAATGATCTGGAACAGGGGGTGATCAGTGTATGGACCATATTTGCAGATGACATAAAATTATTCAGGATGGTGAAAACCAACCCCAACTGTGAAGAGCTCCAGAAGTATCTCCAAGATTTAAGCAAAAGTGACAGTAAATGTAAGTAAATGTAAAATGGTGCACACGTTGGCATTTTAAAAAATCCCAACGTTAGTATATGCTAATGAGATCAGGACTTGCTAGACTGAGAAGAAAAGAGACTTTTGGGGTTGCAGTGGACACTTCAATGAAAGCATTAAGCCACAGCAGTGAAAAATTCTATGTTGGGAATTGTTAGGAAAGGGATCAAAAACAAAAACATAATGGCCAATATGATCATGTCCTACAGTTGTCTGTGGTGCAGCCACATCTGAAATACTGTGTACAGTTCTGGTAACCAACCATATCTCAAAAAGGACACTTAATAGCTGGGGAAAGTAAGGAAGAGGGCAAGCAACATGATTAAGGGTTGGGGCACTTTTCCTATAACAAAAAGAAGAGTCTGCAGCTTCTAAGTTTAGAAATGAGATGGTTTGGGGAGGGGGGATGACAGAATGTTATGGGCCCTCATTAGTGCTCTAATACTGCCAGTGCTTCCTTCAAGTATATAGTGCACTAGACCCATAAAGCAGTTGTGTACTAGCCTATTATGCACCTAGGGGTGGATAAACACCCCCTCCTCTAATTTTTTTGCTGTCAAGTCACAGCTGACTTATGGTGACTGCAGTGTTTTCAAGGCAAGAGATGTTCAGAAGTCAGCCCTGCTTAGCTTCTGAGATCTGAAGAGATCAGACTAGGCTGGTGCTATCCAGGTCAGGGTCCCTCTTCTATATGGCAGAATTATTTTCAGTAATAATCATGAAATGAAGCAACTAGTAATAATGGCCTGAAAATAGATTCAGGTGGGTAGACATGTTGGTCTGAAGCAGCAGAACAAAGTTTGGTCTTAAAAGTGCCACTAGACACCAACTTTGTTTCAGTGGCTGGAAATGAAATGCAGACAGTGAGGAAAAAATACTTAACTTCATACATATATAATCATGGCAGTAAAAAAAATCAAATTCCAACACACTATTCCATCACAAGAGCCAACATGGTGTAGTCACAGTGCTTAAAATGTTGGACTTGGATCTGGGAAATCCAGGATCGAATCCCCACTCGTGCCATAGAAACTTGCTTGCGCCAGTCACATTACTCTCAGCCTAGCTCTGACTTGGATAGCCCCGGAATAGCCTGATCATGTCAGTTCTCAGAAGCTAAGCAGCGCCAACCTGGAGACAGGTAGTGGCAAACCACCTCTGAATGTCTTTTGTCTTGAAAACCCTACAGGGTCACAATAAGTAAGCTCTGACCTGATGGAGAAAAAAATTAAGTGAAAGGAGACAGAAATGAATGAGAAACATGTGGAAAAGAGGAAGAGAAGTTAAGAGAGGGAAAGGCTGTTTTAACATGCTCAAACACTCTTAACTACTGCTTTGCAAGATCTGGCTGAAATGGGTGCAAGGAAGGGAAGAGAGAAAGGCTAGACTATTGGAGAAAATGACCTTCAGGTTAGCTAGGGTTGCCAATCCCCAGGTGGGGGCAGGGGATCCCCCGGTTTGGAGGCCCTCCCCCGCTTCAGGGTCATCAGAAAGTGGGGGGAGGGGAGGGAAATGTCTGCTGGAAACTCTGTTATTCCCTATGGAGATTTATTCCCATAGAAAATCATGGAGAATTGATCCACGGGTATCTGGGGCTCTGGGGGGGCTGTTTTTTGGGGTAGAGGCACCAAATTTTCAGTATAGCATCTAATGCCTCTCCCCAAAATACCCCCCAAGTTTCAAAAAGATTGGATCAGGGGGTCCAATTCTATGAGCCCCAAAAGAAGGTGCCCCTATCCTTCATTATTTCCTATGGAAGAAAGGCAGTGAAAAGGTGTGCCGTCCCTTTAAATGTGATGGCCAGAACTCCCTTTGGAGTTCAATTATGCTTCTCACAGCCTTGATCTTGGCCCCACCCCTAATGTCTCCTGGCTCCACCCCCAAAGTCTGGCTCCACCTCCAAAGTCCCCAGATATTTCTTGAATTGGACTTGGCAACCCTAAGGTTAGCAGTTACTATAGCAGCTATCAGCATCCTGGCTTGGTTGTATGATCTGTTAAGCAAGTTTGTTTCAGCTTTGGAGAAAGGGAAGTCTAGCCAATTCTCAGTGCTTTTTGGCTATGTTCAGACTCCCCTGCACCCTAGTAACTGCAGCCAGAACTAGGGGTGGGGAAGGACAGGACCATGAACCAGATTTTTCCATGGATTAGGGCCCAGTTCATGGTCCAGGAGCCCAGTCCACAACCCACAGACATAGATCTCCATGGACCATTCCAGTGGGAGCATGTGAGTGCAGGACTTGCAAAAGCTGTGTCTCTGTTATTCATTTCTAGTTATAGATGACATTTCAGAATGTAAAGGAAAGAACATCAAACACCTTAAAGTCAGATACATAAACAACCATTCTCATTATACATTTTTCTTTTGCATTTTATCAATATTAAAATCAATATGAAATACATTTTTTATTCATGTAGTTCAGAAGTGCCCTTTACCAGAAAGGAATTTGCAAAAACATGCAAGCTACTAAAAAAGTGGTTTTCTTATCAAATCTTGTGTTTAGGTAGTTGTGCTAGTCTGCAGCAGCAAAACAAGACCTGTGGCACTCTAAAGACTAACGACCAGGGCCTTTTTTTTTTTTAGCAGGAACACACAGGAATGCAGTTCTGGCTGGCTTGGTGTCAGGGGGTGTGGCCTAATATGCCAATAAGTTCATGCTGGGCTTTTCCCACAAAAAGCCCTGTGTGAAACAATGGTGATATCAGGGGGTGTGGCCTAATATGCAAATTAGTTCCTGCTGGGCTTTTTCTACAGGACAAACCCTGCTAACAACTATATTTTGCTGTATTCTTTCATGGACAGAGCAGAGCACACTTAGATGGATCATGTGGTTATAATTCCTGATGTGGATATATTCTCTTACATTCAGAATGAAGAAGGGAGGATAAGGTTTTCTTTTACAAAGGGAAATCAAAATGATTCAAGAAATAGCTGTAGTGTGTCATAGTTCTGTGCAGAACATAAATGAATAATAAATTAATAAACCTAAAATGTCACAAAAATTCCATAATATTCAAAACAAATTGCAGATTTGAACTACACCTGACACAGAATCAGTGGCATGCAAATTTATTTCAGGGATTATTAAATATTATTGCCCTGTAGGCAACAAACCTTATCTACAGATATAGGAATCCCAGAGCCCCCATGTAGCAAGTTAGCAACCAAGATAAAAATGTGCTTTGCAAAAATCTGTAGATGCACAATGAATATGCAGCTATTTCTGGCTGTGTCTACCGCCACTGAAAATGACATTATTTTGATGTTATTGTTGATGTAAAAAGGATGCTTAAAATGTATTCCCTTTGCACTTTGTTTTTAATTTCCTGAACCTCCAATTAACTTCTTGGTTGTGTGTAAGATACAGAAACGGGTTATCAGAACCATTAATCAGAATACTTGATCATGTAATGAAAGCATGCCAGTATACCTAGAAAGCAAGTGCTATGCTCCTCTCTACCTAACAAGTATATTTCAGATGCAGAACCAATATCCTTAATCATTTTACGAACATCAACACATAAACCAGTAGGACCCTAAAGGTCCCTAGGCCTCCGTCACGCCATGATATACATACAAATAAGCCTCTTTAATATTAGGGGGAAAAGTAAAGAACTCAGAAAGCTCAAGAGAAAGATTTGCAGTATTAGTATCACCTCTTGCGTTTCCTACAAAACTATAGTCAAATAACTTCCCAAACAAAATAAATTCAAAATCAGCTTAGTGCTGTCAGGATACTTAAGCCAGAGCTACGTAATGGCAGAATGTTCATCCTGTCTCCTATATTTCAAACTTTAATCCAGTCAGAACTATTTGTGGGCTCCTTTATGATAACAATCATTATCTCCTATCAAATCCATGACCTATGTTCTACCACTCTGCTCAGCAAAGTTTAAACCTTTATTCTAAGGAATTTTTCTCAGGCTTAAGTGTTTCATGCCATAGACCTCTGTCATGCCATGTAAAGAAAGCCCTTAGGTAACGGTAAGGCTGTCTGACTTTTAATCTATGAAGACTTTTAATTTATTTTGCTGTTGCTACCTTCACCAGTTATTAGGCTTCCCAACCCTCCTGCCCTGGTGGGGGACCCCTGGATTTTCAGCCTCTTCCGCCGCTCTCCAAAAACCTGGAAGTGGGGGGAGGGGGGAAACGGCGCCAAGGAGTGTGGCGAGCCGCAAGTCCAGGTCCTTCTGAGCCCATCTCGGAAAAGCAGCTATGTGAAGCGGAGAAGAGGCGGCAGCCGCGCAGCAGCGTCGCCCGCTCTGCCCTGCCTCTGAGGTAAAATGAGAGAAGGGGAGGGTGGAGGCAAGCCAGGAGCGTGGTGAGCCGCGAGTCCAGGTCCTTCTGAGGCTCAGAAGGACCCGGACTCGCCACGCTCCTGGCCTGCCTCCACCCTCCCCTTTTCTCATTTTACCTCAGAGGCGGAGCGGGCGACGCTGCTGCGCTGCCGCCTCTTCTCTGCACCTAGAAGGACTCTTCATTTGATCTGGCAGGTCTGTTTGCGCGTGTTTTTATGGTCCATTGTCTCCACGTTCCCCACTCTCCAAAGAAACGCATCTCTTTTGAAAGAGCAGTGAAAACCTCGACGGAAGGGAATGAACTGGAAACGGGCTGAGCCGCGACATCCTGCCCTCTTTCTTCTCTTCACAATCCTTGTGACTTGAAGATGATTCCCGTCTTCTGTCAGGGGTTACTTATCACTTTGAAAAATGTCTTTTATCCCTTTACCTGCCAAAGGGGGGGAATGGGGGGGTGGGGAAGGAGATATTTGCACAGCTTTGCTGACTCCAGGCTTCTGTGTGTGTGCGGGGGTATTATTCTGTATTTTTTTTTATATCCAGGGTGAATACTGAGAGTCTGTTCACCAACCTTCAGCCCGTGTTTTAAAAGTAACCTGTAAAGTAGGAAGTATTTCTCATTTCTTTGGTCTCTCTTTACTTTTTTTAAAAAAGAACTTAAAAGGTTTTGCAGAGGGTTTTTTTCCCCCCCTTAAGAGCCAGAAATGTCAGGTTTTGACTGGGAATGGAGTGTTATTGTTGTCAGTCCAAGAGAATGAAAGATGGAGAGAAACAGAGAAGGCCATAAGTTTGCCCCTAAATTCTGTTCTTAAATGTTTTGCTAGCATTTGAGCTTTGCACAATAGCCTGGCCAGTGAACCCAAATGTCCCCTCCTTTTCTGTCTCTTTGTTTTTGTAAGCCACCACTGGGCCACCAAGAGGGAGTGTTGAAAGAGGGGGCAGATACTCTAGAAACTAGCACTATGGAATGCTGTGACTTAGGTTTGCCAATCCCCAGGTGGGGGCAGGGGATTCCCTGGTTTGGAGGCCCTCCCCCCCATTTTAGAAAGCATGGGGGGGGGGAGGGAAATGTCTACTGGGCACTCTATTATTCCCTATGGAGAACGATTCCCATAGGGAAAAATGGGGAATTGATCCGTGGGTATTGGGGGCTCTGGGGGGGGCTATATTTTGAGGTAGAGGCACCAAATTTTTCATATAGCATCTAGTGCCTCTCCCCAAAATACCCCCCAAGTTTCAAAACGATTGGACCAGGGGGTCAAATTCTATGAACCCCAAAAGATGGTTCCCCTATCCTTCATTATTTCCTATGGAAGAAAGGCATTTAAAAAGGTGTGCTGTCCCTTTAAAGGCATTTAAAAAGGTGTGCTGTCAGAACTCCCTTGGAGTTCAATTATGCTTGTCACACCCTTGTTCCTGGCTCCACCCCAATATCTCCTGGTTCCACCCCAAAGTCTCCTGGCTCCGCCTCCAAAGTCCCCAGATATTTCTTGAATTGCACTTGGCAACCCTACCAGTTATATATTTTATTATATTAACAAAAACTTGAGTTCCTGAAAAACATTTTAAAACATTTTATAATATCCAAAATATTATTTATTTTTAATTTATTTTGTCTTCACAAGGCTTGTACAAGATAGCTAATATTATTCCTATATTATAGGTGAGGTACTCAGATTGTGAGTTAAGGACTACTCTGTTTATCTGTCTTTTAGACTTGTAAACTGCCCTCTGAGCAAGCAGGGCTCAGAGCAGTGAATAACATTTTAGTAAACACTCTTACAAGTCAAGTTAAAAACAATTAAAATAGTAGAAAAATTTGATGCAATTGCATTTTCAATTAAATATGGTGCTAAGAAACCAATTTATATCCTTACCCCATGTGAGGGCAGGAAAGCAGGAAAGAGCAAGGCTCGATGGAAAACCATTGCTGTCCTCAACCGTAGGCCTGGTGAACATAAGAAAAGCCATGTTGGATCAGGCCAATAGCCCATCCAGTCCAACACTCTGTGACACACAGTGGCACAGTACTTCCTTTTATCCATTTTAACCTGACTGCTCAGCAATTTAATTCAATGTCCACGAGTTCTTGTATTGTGAGAAAGGGAGAAAAGTACTTCTTTCTCTACTTTCTCCATCCCATGCATAATCTTGTAAACCTCTATCATGTCACCCCACAATTGACATTTCTCCAAGCTAAAGAGCCCCAAGCGTTTTAACCTTTCTTCATAGGGAAAGTGTTCCAAACCTTTAATCATTCTAGTTCCCCTTTTCTGGACTTTTTCCAGTGGTGGAACTTCTCTGTCTTACAGGTCCTATGGAATTCTGCTAGGCCCCACAGGACTCTTAGAACAGGGCCTGTTGTAAGTTCAGGGGTGTGTGACCTAATATGCAAAGGAGTTCCTGCTACAAAAAAAGCCCTGTTTCTGGCCATATTAACCTTGTTGTAAGGAAATGAATCTGAATTATACCCAGAGAATGTTGATGGCTTACCAAACATCAGTGTTTGTACATGCACACAAGTCTTTTCTGTTTATATTCTGTTCTGTGGATAGGAAGGGCTAGTATAAAATAGTGGCTTGGGAAAGCACAGAAAACCTGCCAGAAAAAAATGGTCATGATCCTGGCAAAGTTAGGCTTTAAATGGAAGACAGTGTGATCCTATGCAGACTTATTCCAGTCTATGGAAATCAACAGCAATAGGATATCAAAGTGCACTTGCACAATTGTATTAAGCATATTTTACAGTTTGAATATAACCTCTCAAAAGTCATTTTCCTTTTCTTGGTGGGTGTGGTGGGATCACTTTGTTTTTTATTTCAGTGCTGGTCTAAGGCATATTTCAAGACCTGTAGCTTACCAGTGAGAACTATACACAAAGAACTTAGTACAAGAGTAACAGGACTAAGACATTATAGTAAAATCTGATGAAGAAGAGAACATAAAAAGAGCCCTGCTGGGTCGGGCCAGTGGTCCATCTAATCCAGTGGTCCATAAAATCCAGTTTCCTGTTTCACTCAGAAGTTAACCAGTTTCCCTGAAAAGCCAGCAAGCTTTCAGATCTAACAAAAAGTGTTTTCAGGTTTCCAAAGTTTCAAAGACATAGTCGTTGTAAGCCAAAATGCCCTCAAAACGAAGTTGGGGAATTGTCAGGTGGGCACCTGGCTTAATCAGGATCTTTTTACCTATGTATACAGGATACACGTCCAGAAACTAATGCTTAAATTTACCAAGGACTCTAATTAAGTAAAACAATTAAAATTTATTGTAGAAAAAAAATATAGAACTCACATACAAGGCAATGTGATCATGAAACATACATACAGTCCTAAGAAAAATAGAGAGACACAACACATGGATAGACAAACAGGGTGATAATTACCAATCGTAGTCTTCAAGGAAGGCTCCAATGGCGACAAGCGAGGAATGGGGAAATCGGACCCTCCACTGATCAGGAATCGGGGATGGATCTAGACAGCGGAACTGGGGTACTGCTAGATGCACACCTATGAGGAGCTGGGTCACAGGTTATAAGGACTACCTTGAGCCCTTAGGGGATGGGAGGTACAGGGTGGAGGAGAGGTGGTCAGCTGGTACATGATTTCAGAAAAAGGGGAGGCACTGCAATGTCCATAAGGGCTGGACTTATGCAGTAGCCAATAGCAAGTTTATAGGTGGCACCTAATTGGATGCCCATAACTGACAAATGAACAAGCTTGGACCCTGGTTACCTGATTGGACTTCCAGGTAACAATGGGCCAGGATGGGAGGCTCCAGGATGACCGTTAAGGGAAAGAATGGGGGAAATTACTGGGTGGAGGTGTGCTTGAATTTACCAAACTTATCTAAAAGGATGACAATAGATGGCCAAACTGCTACCAAAGGTAACACCCGGTTTACACAAAGGAACTTGGCTCACTGAAGATGGTCTTCCTCTTCTTCAGTCTTCTCTTGGCACCAGTCTTTGTCTTGAGTTCCGCTAGACAAAGGCTTAGACGGTCTGACAGGATCCACACCTAAGATAAGCTTGATGGCCTCATGGATGGGTGACATCTGTTGAGTACGTGAGCCTCCCGCTTCGCTGAAATGGAGTCTGGCACTACAGGACGATAGCTGCTGATGGTGTTAGCCTCCCAAAGTGGACTTTATGGTCAAGGCTGGAAACCACTTGCCTGGATAGCTCCTGGCTGCGCAACTTCTTCCGCTCGAACAACAGAGATGGTGTTCGCACGAAGCGACTGGAAGCCATCCGTTCTCCTGGCTAGCATTCCTCCAGAAACGCGGAGAGCTGCTTTAGCATTGTGGCTGTTAGTATTCATAAGTCCCTTCCAGTTTAGTAGACAAAACCCACATTCTCCTAGCAGATGTGTGTGAGTTCAGTCTCCAGTTGCCCTGGCAACCAAACGGGTGACTACGATGTTCTGGAAATAGGGGTATTTTCTTCACATGGTAGATTCTACTTCTATTGCACCCAGGGTTCTATTTTTAGCAGGAGCCCCTCTGCATATTAGGCCACACCCCCTGATGTAGCCAATCCTCCTGGAGCTTACAGTAGGCCCTGTATGAAGACCCTTGGAGAACTGGCTACATCGGGGGGAGTGGCCTAATATGCAGAGGAGCTCCTGCTAGAAAAAGAGCCCTGATTGTACCACTCAGTTGAGCAAAGTTTATTTCATTAAAATATTTATGTAACACCTTTCCTTTGGGCTCACTTTTGGCTTTTTTCTCCAGTCTAAGGCTGTGATCATACACACTAAATATGCACTTTCAATCCAGTTTCAATGCACTTTCCAACTAAATTTTGCCAGTTCACACAACCTTAAGTGACTATCCCATTGGAGGAAAAGCTGAACATGTTGGAAGAGGTCTCCTTAAACTAGATGAGCCTGAGGTCCCTTCCAACTCTATGATGGTTGGATCCACCAAACTTTCTATAATTTTTTTAAAAAACAACTCATATGACTCAAGATTGCAATATCAGGGTTGTGATAACATTTATTCACTGCAAAAGTTAAACCACTATGATAATGGACTTGAGTAAATAGAATGTTATCAGCACATGTAATTCTCAACATGGCCCCCATCTGGGAAACTTAAATCCAGATATTAGGGAAATGTACAGACAAATCTTTCTATAAGCACAAGAAGAAAAACTAGGCTTGCAGAAAAAAATCTAAATAAACAAACTTGGGGGTTAAAACCTTATACAATAATAGAAGCACTATTTTAATTTTAATGCCCTCTCAGTGGCCATTGCTGGGCAACAACAATAGTATTTCCAGCCTTGAAGCCTTGGCTTCTTTAAATAAAAAGAAAGGGGCTGAGCCCTTTTGAAGGCTTTTGTGGCCTCTCATAGAGGACTCATTGGGGCCAGTCCTGGCAACAACCACCACTAGATTTGCATGCTTTATTCAGACCTGGTTACCTGCTAATGTTCAAATGTTGAATAACTAGAGTTTCAGACAAAGATTAGGAAGACCCACATTTGAATCACCAGTCTGCTGTGAAAGTTCACTGGGTGACTTAGGGCCAATCACATATTCCCAGCCTAACCTAACTCATAGGGTTGTTAAGAGGACATGGAAGAGAGGATAATGATATAAACTGCTTTGGGTCACCATTGCAGAGAAAGGTGGGGTAAATAAATAATAAAAATAAATAATGAATAAAATGAATAAATAAACAATAAAAAGACCTGAAGATGGGACGCAGATCAAAGGTAAGTTGGTTGCTAGGTAGGAAAAGCGGGGGGGGGGGGAGTAGGGAAAGAGGCTGCATATCTGATTCATCTCTCAGCAACCCAGTAAGAATAATAGAATTATAGAGTTGGAAGGAACCTCCAGAGTCATCTAGTCCAACCCCCTGCACAATGCAGAAAATTCACAAATACTGCCCCCCCTAAAGAAGGCAGGGATGGAGCAACCACAAGTTATCCCTTAGACTCAACCTAAGTTTGCTGTCTGCCACTGAAATGAATGGTTGGCCATCTAGGCACTCTCAGCTGGCATGATTTATGTCTGTGGGTTAGCCAATATAATGTTTTGTATGCACTTTATTTATGTGTTTAGTAAATCAATTCAATTCATATATCTACTCAATAGTGTGTGAGATTTGTCTCTGTTCTCAACTAGAATCCTAAAAGAATTTTTCAGCTTCAAAAAAGCAGGTTGCTTTGTTGCACAGAATGAGGCCAATGGCAGCAGCATTGTTATATTTCCTTTTCATCCACACTGTCTGTTAAGGACAAATATACAACGAAATCTCAAAGTTCTGTTAGTAGGAAAAGAAATCATTGAGCTTGTCCTGATATTGCTGAGA
The DNA here is from genome assembly GCF_032191835.1 of Heteronotia binoei. Taxonomy (NCBI): domain Eukaryota; kingdom Metazoa; phylum Chordata; class Lepidosauria; order Squamata; family Gekkonidae; genus Heteronotia; species Heteronotia binoei. The sequence goes on from NW_026799988.1 coordinate 17,063, forward strand.
TCAATAAGCACAAGTTGCTTGGGAAGAGTCCAATGAAGTCCATTACATTTGGCAAAGCTTTTACTTATTTATATAGATTTTACAAAGAAAATCAGCCATTTCACATGCTTCATGCATTTTGGCTGGCACAGTGACTTTACCCTGTCTTCATCAACATTGCTGATATTTTTGGATAAAACTTGCAATGTGATTGCAATGTGCAAGTGGTGATTTCATCACCCTGCCTTCCTCCAAGTGTTTTCTGTCTGCTAATACTGTTTGTCCAACAGAACTAATGATAACATTTTTCACTGTCATCTCTGCAGAGTCTACTCCATTGTACATACGCTTGTTCAGTATATAAAACTCCCTGACATATTCTTGGAATACTGTAGATCTTTTGTTTCCAGGTTTAAGGCAAATGTTAAGTACCTTTGAAGTCAGTCCGTCTCCCACACACACACACACACACACACTGATCTCTGTATTTATCCGCAAGGGAACACCTCCACTTCCGAAGTCAATCCTAATACAACTCACAAGTTTACAGGGTTTAAGTATAACACATTTTAAAACATTTAAAACACCTCTGCTGCCTTCCTATGCCTTCCCTTCTCATGGAAAATCATCCGTCACCTAATTTTCCAAAAGTTTGAAAGCAATGTAATATACATAACATATATTTAGAATTAAACATGTATTATGACCCAAAATACAATGTGGAGTACAATACTGAATCCATATGCAGATGTATTGTATCTTATGATGACCTTTGGGAATAAATTCCCATGCAGTATTTTGCAGTTGGCATCAAACTTTTGGATTAAGTCAATTTTCCTCTTCCACCAAACTTCTGCAAGCTCTATGAACATGGTGCAGCTGATGGGGGGGGGGGGGGAGGGTTTAAACCAGTATTTATTTTTAGAATCCTTTGTCTCATTCAGACACACTGAATGATCTAACTTGCTACTTCAAGCTACGAGTCATTTCTACTGAGATTTAAGCAAAACTATTAATGTCTCTTTTATGAATTAGTTAATTTCCCCACAAAAGTCCAAATGTAAGACTTTTATTCAGCAGTTTCCTCTAATTGAAACAGCTGGTGACTCTTTTCTATCCATATAAACTTTATATCTCTTTGATTCTAGTAAACCACAACAGAGACATCAATCCAAAGTGTTTCTAGTTAATTTATGTGTTTCTGCCCACTGGTCTAGAAAACTTCTTTGCCAGGGAAAACGTCTGCTTCCAAATTGAATCCTAATACAACTCAGAAGGTTCACTCCAAGGCCACAATAAATTGCCTGGTAATACATTGCATTACTTAGTTCAGAAGCTGTCTCTATATCAAAAATATTACTTTTGAGACAGTCATGCACTCAGCTGTGTTTAAATTCATTTCATTTTCTTACTTTCTAAATTTGTGTACACTATCTGTGCAATTATTTTCCTTCTCTGTTTCTTTTAGGTGCTTCTATCAGAGTGGTAAAGCTGCAGTACTGCAGTCTGAGCTATCTGCTCACGACTTGGGTTCAGGTAACCAGCTTGAGGTTGACTCAGCCTTCCACCCTTCCAAGGTTGGTAAAATGAGTACCCAGCTTGCTGGGGGGAAAGTGTAGATGACTGGGGAAGGCAATGGCAAACCACCCCATAAAAAGTCTGCTGTGAAAACGTTGTGAAAGCAACGTCACCCCAGAATCGGAAATGACTGGTGCTTGCACAGGGGATTACCTTTACCTTTATCAGAAGACTACACATATAGTCTTGCTGTCTATGATTTAAAATCTTGTTTGGAGTCCTAAAAAGCTCTATCCATCTAATCTTTTGATTTGCTTTAGTGTTACTCTCATTTTTTGCCTCAAGTTCATACATTTCTTTTTGTTGTTCTGGGTATCATACATTTAGAATTCCAAAATGTGGAGAAATGCCTTGTCTCCTGGTAAGTTGACAATGAGCAGGGCTTCATATGCATTTTACCAGTTTCTTTCCTCTCTAGTCAAAGGAGGAAGTCCATTTGCTGGCACACCAGCTCATTTCCTTACTAATGCTAATGAGTCCATCAGGAAAGACAATGGGATGGATAAGCCTTCCCCCCTTCCCCCTTCTCCAAACAAGGAATAGAGGTGGAGGTGGTAATTGCTACACAGGTTACAGGACATGGCTTCCTGGAGACAACAGGGAAAGAAGCCTTGACCTAGGCTGACTTGGGTCAAAGGGGAAGAGAGATATGTTAAAACTGCCTTGCAAGGATAAGGCAGTCTCTCTTTACCTTGGGATGCTGAACTGAATAGTCTTCTTGTCTGAGGTGGGGAGCAGGCAGCCGTTTTTGAACCATGCAGCTAGCCCAAAGAACTGGGAGCAATCATGGTGGAAGATCTTTAGAAAACTAGGACACTTAAGATAAAGAGCCTGTCCTAACTGTAACATCTAGTTAGGGCATGTTTTAGAGAGAGGGACAGAGGATTTGTATTTTACCAATTTATTTTGTTCTTTTTTGCTCTGGTGAAGGTTTAGTTTATATTGGGATAACTGACTATATAATACAGAATCTACTCAAATGAGATTATTTGCATCACAGCAGATGGAGATTTGCATCATAGTGGATATTGGAGATTATATCTCAGTAAACAACACTGCAGTTATAATATCTGACACTTTTATAAACCTTGGTAAAAATGAGAAAGATGAAACTGAATTAACATCCCTGGGTAGTTCTTGAACTTATTTTATATTTTTAATTATTTTTATGCCCCACCTGCCGCTCACAGCTCATATTTCCTTCAGCTGTTCCCTGGAGTCCCTTGGAGGTCTCAAAAAGAGAGGAGTGGGTTAGCTCATCCCTGTTTTCCTTTTTGGCTGGAATGCCCTTGGCAGCAGTCCTGGCATCCAGTTAGCATTCTACCCAACCTCCATTTGTGGGCCTCCTTTTATTTCCCTTTCCTGCACCCATGCCCCACCTCCCTCTCTTCCCCAAGACTCCTTTCTCTGCCCATCAGGGCTGCCTCGTCCCTGCTGGGTTCTTCCTGAGCTGACTGCAGGGTCCCACCCCATGCCTGTCACTCTATGGTGTAGGATGCACATATCTCAACCACATCTGGGCTGGAAGTGGGTCTGGAGAGGCAATTGCCACCTGGCTACTCCTGTACTGGGCCACAGCTGCTTCTGTGGAGTTGTGGGCTGTGAGGCCTGCTGCCAGGCCAATCTGTGCCTCAGGCCAGGCCGTATTCAACCACATTGGGCAACCTCTTTGGAGCCACCATTAGCACTGGAGCAATCAGCACTGACACCTTTCTTCTTCTTCTGTGTTATAATGCAATGGAATGAATGAGGACTAAAATTAGGATCTAATACTCTGCTTAGTGGTTAGTGGGCATCAGTCATGTATTTTGCATTTCTGGAACAGGAATTATACTGGTTCATGGGTTGGATCCAGAAGTTTTTTTGCTCAATCTCACCTTTTGTTTTTCTATAGCCTCCATTCTACATGATTTTATCTATTCAGGTTTATGAGTCTCCAGCGTAGCTTTTTGGTGGTCAAGAGGACTCCTCCCCCCCTTTTTACCAGTGGAAAAGCTAGTTGGATCCAACCATGTCTCACGTAACAGCATCACCAAATTTGTAAATGAATGTAATGAATTTGTAAATGAATTCAAAATAAAAATAAGCAGTCAGCTATGCTGTCATAGCTATACAGGCATTAGTGGGGGGGGGACTTTGTAATATTTTTCATATGTGTAGAAAGAGTAAGCTTTTACTAATGTTTAGGAATAGATTAATTGTGATATTTTGGGGTGGAAAGTCACATTTGCCAGAACATCCCAAAACTATTTGGAGCACTAACATAAAATGCATATCTTTTATCTTCACATTCTACCCACCCTTTTGGATCAATCATTTTCAAATGGCAGCTGTACTTCTACAGTTTTTAAAAAGTGGCCTTTGGTGTTACTTAAGCATTATACAAAGTCCAAATAAACCAGATAAGTAGTTGGACTCTAATCCAACCATCACAGTAAATCCCTTGTTATATTGTATCTTAAAAAATGGGTTCTTTGATAGTGTTATTCAATATTGAACATGCTAATACAAGTCAGAGAGCCCACTGAATAGCTGATGAATGTCCCAAGCACCATTCAGAGCTGTACTCAGGACATGTCTTACTTAATCATTCACCAATATACAAGTTCATCACTGTTCGTTTCTTCTATTAAGGTTATTTTTTTTTCTTGCATAGAGGGAATACAACAGGGATACGAAATTACTTAAATCATATTATAATTCTTAAATGCCTTTTACCCTTCATGCCTCCTACTCACACAAACATAATGAACGATGTCTGAGCTGCTTAATTTATTCAGCTTTATAGTATTGCTTTACATAAAATGTTCTAACCAAATATTAGTTTAGCTTCCCTAGACCATAGTGTTAGTGTATGTGCAGGTGTCAGACCACTGCTGACAGCACAAGATCTAAATGACAGTAGATGATCTGGCTGACAGAGGCATTTGGCAGACTGCCAGATTGCATCAGCCAGAGTGATGTGACCATGACTCAGCACTAAACCTGATTGGTCACTTACCTAGAGGACATGTATAAATGTACAGTAGTACTCTGCTACTTGTGGGAGGTTGGATGGTGAATTGTATGCAGAGCACTTTGCTAGTCTGTATTATAGTTGTAAATAAATGTATATAGCTAGTCTTTGCGTCTTCAGAACCCTCTCTCACTAAACGCGGAAGACCAACACATAGTGGAGTTCATTTCTATTCGACTTTGAAACTTAACTGAATGGTTTTTGCATGAAACATAATATCTCAATATTTAACATGTAAATTTGACTCTTCACATGTAACCTTAATTCAGCTTTTAAAAATGCCATAAAAGGAAAGGTTAAAAATGTATTGAGTTTGATCCATCAAGAATGTAAAGTTTATGTCATTTCCTTGGTGGTTTGAATTATAATTGTGAACAAACTTGAGCCACTGAAATCAACAAGACAAAATGTAGCTAAGAAATGTATGGTTCCTATTTTATTTCCAATCTGCTCAAACAAAGAACATTCATAAATATATAAATAAACATATACACATATATAAATAAAGACAACTGGCTAAGAAGGCATATGGTTGCAAACAGTCAACAATGTATATAACATTGCAAAATGAATTTGGAACAGCAATGCTGCACTGTTGCCAAGAACGTTAATATGAATGTAAGATACCTCAGAAAATTTTACAGCAGCTTCTGTGTGCCCATAGTGATGGTGTGGGATGACTAAAATAGGCTCCTTCAAAAACCTGGAAAAACCAGTCAGAATATATGATGCGATCAATGTTATCATAACTGACCATGGTCTGATTTGGTTTTTCCAATATATATTTACTTTCTTTGTGACTCTAGTTATACTGGAGACGTAGCTGAGAGTTACTGCATGTATTGTCACTGGTGTTACTATTTTCTTTATATTTCAGTCCTTTCTTATAGCCAAACATTGCAGCTTTGCTCCGAATGCTTACCACAGCTGATCTGAGAGCTCTTTCACAAAGATAGCTTTGGAACAGAGAGAACAGGCTGATCAAAATACTACTCTTTTAGTGCTTCAGGTCCTAGTTGATGGTTTGCACAGAGCTAATTTACAGGACTAAATTACTTTCCAGACAGTTTGCCACATACTGGTGATTTAAACCTTGGATACTTTCCTGCTTCTAAACAGAAGACAAAGACATATCATCTAGAGGACACTGTAAAATGAAGACAATAGCCAATAACCAAAGATGATTATGATGATTGGCCACTGTACCACATGATGGTTTAGCTTCTCATCACCAACATTGAAGAGAGGCTGCTGAAGTAGCTAGTACTAAGGGGATTTTTTAAAAAAACAAGAGGGGGATTATAGCATGAAGATGGACATGGGGATTGACAGTGACAGGGGAATGAGGCTTTCTCACACTATTTGTGCCATGTGGCTATTAATATGGTAACACGAATCAACTGCAATGTTTCACCATTTTAAGTTTTATATCCATAGCACAGAACTTGTGAACCCCTGGGACGGCTGTAGCCATTGCTTACAATATTGTTTCAGCATAGGTAATAGGTTCTGAAGGCCAAAAACTTCCATTTTTGGTTAGCTGAATGAAGTCTAAAAAGGCCCATTGTTCCAGCATGCTTGACATAATAACTGTTTATCTACAAGCAATTGTGAAGTGTTGTATATTAGACTGCCAGGCTGAAAATCTAAGACATCTAGGTTCCAATTCCCATTCAGCCATAAAGCTCAGTGGCAGTGTAATATAGATATAATCTATATAGATATAATCTATATAAAGGATTATATCCTTTGAAACACATAAAAATTTAGAAAGATGCACCTCTGTTTAGGATTGTGCTATAAATTATCTTGAGCCAGTCACTCTCTCTCTCAGCCTCACCTAACAGAATTGTGAGGACAGAGACTAGAAGAACAATGTACTCCACCTTGAGTTCCTTTGAGAATGGGCAAGAAAAAATATACTAAAAGAATGAAAATATATCAAGACAGAAATACTTCCTTTCTTCTTCTCTCTGAATCATCTTTTTAATTCACACCCTATCTCCAAAAGGCTCAGGACAGGGTACATAGATTTCCCCTCCCCTACTTTATCCCCCAAGCTGCATTACATGGTGTAGGTTAGAAGAAAGTGACCATTCCAAGTTCATCCATTAAACTTTTGCTCATCTGAAATTCCCAGAGATGCTCAGGCTCCTCCAGTGAAGAGAAATAAACATCTGTGTTAAGAATTACTTGTGTGATCTTTTTATTCCTAAAAGGAAGATAACAGCTGTTGACAGCTGTCCTCCTGATCTCTATATCAGCTTCCTGAGTGCAGCAATATCATGGGAGTATAACTTTTACTGGAAAATCGTGGGAAAGGAATGCAGAAGAAAGCCACACGTCAGACGCTACTGTACTTGTCTGAGATGTAGCAGTAGTAGAAATGAAGGAATATTTCTCCTTATGCTTTGAAAAAAGAAACTCAACCAAACAAAAGTTACTGTCTTTTCTTTTGGAATGAAAAAAAGAGAGAGAATAAGTAGGAAGTGGTCAGAACAGCGAACCTTGACCTAGAGCCAATGTTTTTGCAGTTTTTTGAAGCACAGCTGTATGTGAAGCCAGTGGATGCAGTCACACCAGAGATTTGACTTGACCTAGCCACGCCTCCTCTCCAGATTTAATGTGTGCAATCACATGCACACATCTGCCCCCCCCCCCCCCCAAGTCCTGTCCATACCCACCTGGTTTTAGGATGGGCTGGAAAGAGATTAAATAGTACCAGGAGCTTCCCAGTAGCAAATTGCTACAGCACATGCAGGTTGTATGTCTGAGCGCAGGAGCAGTCTGAATGCTCCTTTTGCATATGTGTGGCCCATGCCTGTCCCAGCAGCAGGCTGGGGGTTGTGTGAGTGCCATGACATGAATCAAAGAGCACCAGCTTTTTCAAAGCCAGGATACTACTATGCCAAATTCCCAATGTGATGCCACCCAGTAAGTCAGCAAGTGAGGATCTTTAGCTCTTTGCCTCACATCAGACTTCAGTATTTATCAAGGCGCATTCATTAAGCATATCTGAGCAAAGCAGGAAAAAAATCAATTCTATGTAAGAGTTTAATAAAGGTAGTATTGCAGTTATTTGTTTATGTAGTTTCTTGTATTCATGAATACTTATTTATAAAGAACAAATGTGGCTTGGACATTGACAAATGACTTCTGTATCATTTCCCAGTCCAATAGAAGATGAAGAAGAAGATATTGGATTTATTTCCCGCCCTCCACTCCAAAGAGTCTCAGAGCGGCTCACAATCTCCTTTACCTTCCTTCCCCACAACAGACACCCTGTGAGGTGGGTGGGGCTGGAGAGGGCTCTCACAGCAGCTGCCCTTTCAAGGACAACCCCTGCTAGAGCTATGACTGACCCAAGGCCATGCCAGTAGGTGCAAGTGGAGGAGTGGGGAATCAAACCCGGTTCTCCCAGATAAGAGACCGCACACTTAACCACTACACCAAACTGGCTCAAACTGGCTCTCCAATAAAGCCCGAGGTGTATGTATGTAGAAAAAGAGTTGGCTTTTATACCCTACTTTTCTCTGCCTCAAAGAGTCTCAAAGCTGCTTACAACCATAGCTTTTTTTTTTCTGCCGGAGTCCACAGGAGTCAGAACTCCACCTGGGCTCGTCAGGGCTCCGGCTGGTCCAACCCGCCACGTGCCAGCCACATACTTCCAGGCCAGGCAGTGTAGTCCAATATGCAAATAAACACCTGCTGTGCTTTTTCTACAAAAAAAGCACTGCTTATGATCAATTTCCTTTCTTTTCCCCACAGCAGACACCTTCTGAAGCAAGTGAGGTTGAGAAAGTTCAGAAAGAACTGTGACTGGCCCAAGGTCACCCTTCATGTGGAAGAGCGGGGAATCAAATCCAGTTCTCCAGATTAGAGTCAACCACCATTAACTACTATACCATACTAGCTCTGTGTACAGCCCACAAATGTGTAAATAATGCCCCCCCTGGGCAGTTTCAGGATGTTTATTCCCAGTTGAATGGGAATGCAATGAGATAAATCTGTCCTTCACAGGTGACGTTACATGCAATTCAGAAGAGACTCTACAAGGACTCTTGTGTGTGTCCACTGGGCCTTCCTATCAAACAGCAACCCCCCCCCCCATTACCCTTCTCCAAGGCAATATTATTTTGCAAAAGGGCATGGAACTAGCAGTGAGTGGAGAAAATCCATCCTTGAAAACAAAGGGATCTAGCCAAACTAGCAACAGAATGGTGCTTTCCGATCTGCTGATTTTGGCAACTTAAAGACTACCAACTTTATTATGGCAAATCTGGTTTTCACTCTGGTTTGCATTCTGAACTCTTCCAGTCTGAACTTTTGTTTCCTCCACTGTTTATCTGTCATTCTTACTTTGGTGACTTCTATATTATATTACTCAGGGCTTTTTTGGTAGAAGAAGCCCAGCAGGAAGTCATTTGCATATTAGGCCACACCCCCTGACATCACTGTTGTTTCACACAGGCTTTTTGTAGAAAAAGTCCAGCAGGAACTCATTTGCATATTAGGCCACACCCTCTGCTGCCAAGCCAGCCAGAACTGCATTCCTGCTCAAAAAAAGCCCTGATATTGCTGTATATGCTTAATGGGGATGAACTTTGCAGATGGCTTGGAAAATGCAACTACTGCACAAATTGGCTGGCTGATTGTTAACGTGAATAAATTCTTGCAAATGTGGTACATCTAAGATAACTATGCTGGTTCCAGAGGGTAGCTGTGTTGGTCTGCAACAGAACAGCTAGCTGCTGGTGTTACTGGATTCGAAACTAGCAGTTACATTAGTTACCACTCTTTTTCCATGCCTAATACTGTATTTTGAAGAAAGGCTGAGAAGCTAGGATGAGTTAGTTTCTCTCTTATTATTATTATTAGAAAGCAATTTTAAAGAGGCCTACACATAATTAAATCCCATTTTATTCATGGATCTAATTCCCAGGAAAAATTTTCTTAGGAATTCAGCATAGATACCACAAGTCAATGAAATCAAACTAATTTAAAAACTTTTGCCAATTACTTCAAATGATTGCTAACAATTAATAAATATCTTCTCTGGAAAATGTGCAACCCCAAAGAAAAAGACCTTGACCTATGCAAAACAACTATCAGTACCAAAAATCCCTAAATGTATCACAAATTTGAACTAGCACATACTTTCAACAATAAAAACTAATATATGGAGGATAAGACTAAAATTGGCCTTTCTAGCATTAGCAATTTACTTTTGTGACACGAGCATCATCTAGTGGCAAAAATAATCTCTGTACAGAATTTATTCTTAAACAGAATACCTTTGAATTTTTTCTGTTACACTTTATTTGTATCACACAAAGAATTTATTGGCAGAAAATTACGGTACTCTAGCTTCCAAGCAATATAAAGTCATTAGCTACTATACAGACATGTTCTAGAGCAGCAGCCATGAACATCTGTAACAGCAACTGAATTCTGTAGCATCTGAAACTACCAATTTTATTTCAACAAATCTTTCATGGACCTACCACCCACAATGATATAACAGATAATGTTAGGTGTGTTACAGTACTATGCGGAGCACAAATATGTACAGAAAGCCATCAAAAGAATAGAAGAATACCACAACTATTCAATGTTAGTTTGGTAGTTATTACAACCAGTAACCACAGTGATGATGAAGTATAGTAAGATGTGTCATATGAACAAATACCTATACAGTGCTATGCTTTGGCTGAGAGCCAGCAGCATCACTAGACTTACCCTTGAGGAATGTTCAGAGGCAACTCTCTTACACTACATTATTCAGGCTGCTGATTAATTTAAAATATTTAAACCAACATTATTTTATTCTGGATCTCGAGATAGCCGAGATAAACATTACTTCAACAGATTAAAGATGCTAGAAATATTAGTATAAAATGTAAACTAGCAAAATATGATAAATATAAAAAAGGAGAATTCTAAGAGCAAAACTAAAGCGGCAGCAAATGCAATAATAAAAGCAGGAGATAAAACTAAAAAGTATTCCAGGAACTATCAAATGTAATATCCCACAGTGTAAACAAAAGCAGCACCAGAAAAAAGACAGGTAACAGCAAAATACCACATTTGAAAGCATTTTAAAAACTTTAGAACTCTAAAAACTGTAGGGGGGGGGGGTTTACATAATGTGTAGCAAAATTAGTAGATTCTGACCTGGTAGTGGCACCAAATCTCCAGTCTACCAAGCCAGCAGAGCTGATCTACTATGGTTGGCTGCCACTAACCTTTGGTTGGCTTCTCTTCCTGCTGTTATCACAGTTACATACAAGCATGATATATTCAGGTAAGAAGCTTTCCCAACACGTTCTGCCTCAATTACACTGCTTTCTGAATTATTCCTATCTGGGCTAGATCTCGTCCACGAAACCTTTTTTAAAATGCATAAGGGATTTTTTTTTTTTTTTTTTTAGAAACTCTGGCCGACAAGCGCTCCCTCCCTCTTTTGATCCACGCCCTTTTTCAGTGCCGTTTTTCCCCCCAACCCCACCTCACCCCGGTTAGAATATGGAACGGTCCGAAGTGGTCCTGCACCTGGAATCCCGTTGCTATGACAGCCATAGCTGCCGGAAGAGCTCCTCACTGATCCCGCCCCTCCTTCATAGCACAACGCCCGGGTGCAGGGAGCGGCTCTTTCCCTGCTGCTGCTGTTGCTGCTGCTGAAGATGGCGGACGAGGGAGCAACCTCTGAGCAGCAAGAGGAGGAAGCAGCCCTTGGGGCAGGCGAGCTACGGAGCGAGAAAGGGCCCCGGGGAAGCGGCCGGCCCCCCACTGTCAGGGATTTACAGGTGTGGAGAGCAGGGAGAGGAGACGTGGTTGGAGGCGGGAGAAAGGAGTGTTAAGGAAGGAGCCCTGCTGGTATCGCCTCCCCTTCCTGATTGTCGCTCCGCCTCACATGGTGAAAAGGGAAATGCCCGTGTTGGGTTATTTCAGTGGGGACGGTGGAGACTCAGCCTGCGGGAGTGAACGGAGAAAAGGCAACGTTGTCTTTGTGAGCGCTTTCTAGAGAGTGGGCTGCTTATTTTTAAAAGGACTTCTTGTTCTATTCTAACTGGTATGCTATCTTGTATTTTCATCTTTGCCAGCCAGTTTGGCTATTCCAGAATATAAAGTTTTGGAAGCCGTATTGTCTCTGAAATTCATAACAAAATGAAATCATTCATACAAACATCCTGGAAACCTTCCTGATCAGCGTTTCAGTTTGATATACTGTATTTGATTTTTCCATTTCTGAATATTTGATTTGTTTGCTAAAGTTACTTAACAAACTGGTTACCAAATGTAAGGTAGGATTTTTCTCCATAATGCAAGCCATCATAGAATTGGATAGGCCTGCTGCAATCCTAAATTTGTATATCACAGTTTGTCAGGATAAGTACTTTTTTCTAAAATCAAAATTTTGTCAATTTCTATCAAATTATTGAGGAAAATGACTGACTTTATTGTAAATTTTGTTGTCTTAATTCCTGCTATTCTAGAATTATGGATCAGCATGGGAGGGCCTCTGCTGGATCAGACCAGTGGTCCATCTAGTCTATTATCCTGTCTCACGCACACAGCGGCCAACCAGTTCCTCTGGAGGGCATAGTGGCCGAGGCCTTCCCCTGATGTTGCCTCCTGGCTCTGGGATTCAGAGGATTAGTGCCTCTGAATGTGGAGGTTCTCAGTCACCATGGCTAGAGGCCATTGATAGACATCTTCCATGAATCTATCTAATCCCCTTTTAAAGCTGTGGCCATCACTACATTCTCTGGCAGTGAATTCCACATTTTCATCTCTCTCTGTGTAAAGTAGTATTTCCCTTTGTCCATCCTGAACCTACTGCCCATCAGCTTCATTGGATGCCCTTGCGTTCTAGAATTTTGGGAGAGGGAGAAAAAATTCTTTGTCAGCTTTCTAAAAAACAAAAGGTAAAGGTTTGCAAACACCAGTCATTTCCAACTCTGAGGTGACATCACATCACAACGTTTTCACGGCAGACTTTTTATGGGGTAGTTTGTCATTGCCTTCCCCAGGCATATGCACTTTACCCCCAGCAAGCTGGGTATTTATTTATTTATTTCGATTTATATCCCGCCCTACCCCACCGAAGCGTACTCATTTTACCAACCTCAGAAGGATGGAAAGCTGAGTCAACCTTGAGCCAGCTACCTGAACCCAGCTTCTGCTGGGATCGAACTCAAGTCATGAGCAAAGCTTGGACTGCTGTACTGCAGCTTACCACTCTGCACCACAGGTCTCCTTTGTCAACTCTCTACCCTGTAGGTAATTTAAAAACTTCTATCATATCCAGTGTTACCTCTAAGCTGTTAGTGTAAACCAGCACGCAGGTTTTTAGGTTCCACATCACACATTTTTGTCTTAGCTCAGGAAGGATGGCCCCAGAGCAAACTCATTTATGCAGTAGCCAAATTGCTCACAGCTTTAATGCCAGTAGCTCACAAAGTAGAATTTTTTCACAAGACTACACGGCCAAGAGGGAGCATTGGTCATGTCCCCGCCCCCTTAGTCGTCTCTTTTCTAAACTGAAAAGTCTCAGACTTCCCAGCCCTTCCTCATAGGGAAGGTGCTTCAACCCCTTAATCATCTTAGTTGATCTTCTCTGTACTTTTTCTAGCTCTGCAATGTCCTTTTTGGAGTGTTAAGCACTTATGAAACACTGCTGTTCATAATACCGTTTGGTTTGTGAAGGAATAAACAAAGCACATAGCAACACTCTTTTTATCTCATAATCAGTTGCAATAGCTCATGCTGTGCACCTTTCTTGCATTATGGAGGTCTGCCTCCAGATGTGGCACAAAAGAAAAGCAGCTGCCACAAAACTTACAAGAAAAGCGGGGAATTGGGCTAAATGCTTTGTCTTGTAGTTACAGTAGAAGTTGCAATGACAGAGCTTTAGTTCTCCCATATCACTGCCAAATTTTTGACCTAGCGCATTCATATTGTTGTGGGCAACTTAGAAAATGATATGATATAAAACTCCTAAATATATTAAACATATGGACAAGGACTATATGGCGTTTTGCTGGAAGTCCAAAGAGGCAGAAGGCACTTGTTACCATATGTGGTGGGCTTACAAAAAGGCAAGAAAATTTTGGAAGGATATACATGCAGAGATTCATAAAGTTTTAAAAATTAATTTTGAAATGAAACCAGAGACTATGTTACTGGGAAACTTAGCAGTGTGGTACGACTGCAACTCATTGAGCTTGAGTGGTTTATTTCTTAAAAAGTGTGGTAGAAGTATGACATTATTACTGAGCTTGAGTAGTTTATTTCTTAAATTTGTAAACACTGCCTAACACATCTAACATTTCATATAGCTTGCATTGGCTGGATTATATGAAGATGAAATTAAAAGGCAACCATCGCATTCTGATAAACCAACAACTAGAGTGACCAGTCATCCAAGATTACCAGTTCAAAGGTAAAAAAGAGACATTTTTATTATATTTTAGGTAGTGTTAACCATGGTGGAACAATTCTTGTAAATGGCATAAGATTTCTTAATGTAGAGGTGCATGTTTGTAGATTATTGAATTAATAGTATTTCATTAAAAGGCCAAAGAGGGGACAATGAAGCACCCACATAAGCTTGTAAAAATCCTGAACAAACTGGGATATGATTAAGATGATGATTTGTGGCAGACTTATTTTTGTTATTATTTTGGGTTTGTCAGGCTTGTATGTGCCCGTTATAAGTTATATAAATTGCATAAGGGTTGGGATATCACAGAGTTCCTGGCAACATAATTTTAACGCAAGATTGGTGGTGTAATAAAATAAATGGAATGTTACATAAATATTTCTTGGCAGTCTTAAAATTGACTCCTTCAGAAGTTTGAGAAAACCAGAAAGAAGTATGAGTGATGACAAGGATAACCAAAGGTATTGTAAACAAACAAACTTTAATTGATATAAATCATTCATAACTAACATATGTTTTTACATTTTTTTCACTGTGCCTTTCTTTTATTTTGTTGGAGATGGTGAAGTAATTTCTCTGCAAATAGGAGCATATATTATGCTGTTTTTTGATGGGTTACATAGATCTAAGATGTACATTTTAGATATTTGATTATAATGTGCCTTGGTTCTGTATGTTATAATGTGGTATAATTTTTCTCAGCATCTTTTGTGCGTGTATGTGTTTAAATTTTTGCCATTTGGAATGGTTTCTCAAAGTCTATTTTCTTGTCACCTGCTCAGTGATAAATACCTCTGTGCCTGCATTTTAAAACCACAAAAACAAGGGATTTATCAAGCACACAAGGAGCTGCAAGATGAGGATGTCGTACCACATAATTGCCATAATGGCTGCATTTGACAAGCTTATGCTGGTACATCTGCAACTACCATATATGAAACTACATTTAATTGAAATTCAATTATATCTTCCATTAATGAAGCCTTGAATTTGTGGGTTAATGATTAATGTACCTTCTAAGCAATTTCCAGTTGTTTAACTATCCGGGTTTCACATGCGTTACTCTTTAGTAAAGTAATTCAAAAAGCTTAATCAAAGTAATCCAAAAAGCTTAATCAAAGTAAGCGAAGCTAAACTTTTTATTTAATTGGTAAAATGAACTTGAGATTTATTGGCCTTACAGTTTGAATTCTGGCAGCAGATCATTTTTCAGTCCTGCAGTGAAAATCTGTAATATGGTTACTTAACCTTCATCAGTACAATAATGCAGTGTATTACAGTTCTTAAAACAAAAACAAAAGAGATCTAGAGAACTTAGGAAACTTACTTGAAGAATTGTTGACTGTTCAAAAATATGCTTGCCTTTGTTTTGGTAACAGTATTTTGGTTGGAATGACACTGAAAAATTGTCACTGATTAATTCTCTCTCTCTCTGCTTGTGTTTAAAGGTATTATTCAGGTGATTCAGAATATAGGGGACTCCAGGTAGTTGGATCATCAAATATAACTCCCAGCAAAATTGTTGATGAACTTTTCAAGGAAGCAAGAGAACATGGGGCAGTCCCTTTGGATGAAGTATCGAGAGTTTCAGGGGATTGTCATAAAGCTAAAGTGCGTATGTGCACTAATTTTAATCAGGGAGGAGCAGACGTTTTAATCCAGTGTTTTACTTAGCAGAATGCTAATGTCATTTATAAAAGTAGGCTACTTGATTTGCTTATATTAAATAATTGTGCTTAAATGGTTTAATCATAAAACATGGATTGAATTTGCAGAAGGAAGCATGCTTCCTTTTAAATGATTATCTTTTGATGCTAACATCCTGAACTTTGTTAGTGGTGGAGATTAGGGGGAAGGAGCACTCTTCCTAACAAGTGGTAAATAGCAGCAGGTATGCCTGGTTATTTCAACTCTTTAAAAAAAAAAACAACCCTAAAATTACAGTGCAGTCCAAAGCAAAGTTATATCCTTCAGAGCCCACTGAAATAATTTGGTTTCAAAGGGTGTATCTGTTTAAGATTATACTTAGTGTAAGAATGCTGGTGCTTTTTTACTTAAAGGACTTAAAAGATTTATATCCCATCCTTTCCAAAATCTAGACCTAGCATAGATGTTGAAGGGCCAGTGCTTCATTCCATACATGAAAACTAAAATAGGTAAATTATAGACCTTGGAAACTGCTTGTACCAGCCATCTCCTTGCAGGAAGGGAAAATGAAATCTGTTTCATAGTCTATATGATAGATTTATATTCTGCAGTAAAAAAAATGGAGTTGCGAAGGTCAGTTGTGCACTGCTAAGCACACAGAAGATGTGCATCAGGGACCTGTGGCCAATTAGCAGTTCATTGCCTGTCACATTTGGGTCAGCTAAGGCATCACACCAAAAATTCCACATCCTAACTATAGCTTAGAACACAAACTCACAATTTCAGAGTCTGACTGTTCAAGTAAACCAAGGCTTAAATCTCTTTTTCTGCTTTTATTTTCTGTATACTTAGGACTCAGCTTAGTAAATTCACTTCCAGCTCTGAAGTATAATGTTAGTTCAGATGTTGTACCAAACCAGAGGCTGCAAATCCATTTCAGACTGGCTTCTCATTCTGATTTACTAGTTCATTGCAAAACCATAATACAGTGTGATGTCTCAAATTAAGCTTTTGTGTCTATTGCCGGAAACCTGGTCTAAACTAGATGCCATGTTAAATTGCTTAGTTCAAACCAGTGTTCTCATTATGAGAGAGCATACCCAAATGTCATCAAGACAGAAAATATGTTGTTATGCTTACTTAATTACATTATTTGATCATGTTTGAATTAGTCTATTGTTGATTTTTTTGCCAGATCTTTCTGTTCCAGCTTCTAAAAATACTTTGCAAAATATTCATGTTTTGGAATAGAAACAAAGTATTTATTTAATTGAGTACTTGGGAATTGTATAAACCAGAACTTTGTCTTTGTTAATTGTATAGTAGAAGGGCATATGCTGCAGTTAATAATGACAGTGATCCTGTTCATACAATGTAAAATTTAACTGTTAAGTAAGTGCAAGTCAGTATTGTTGCTTTCTAATACAAATTTATATTTTAAATATTTTATTAGTCATTTTCTGGTGGTGGATACAGATTGGGCAGTTCATCTCTAAAGCGGTCCGAATACATATATGGAGAAAATCAGCATGGGCAAGAAGTAAGTTACCATCTGGAGAGCAGAATTTCTTACTATACACTGTAGATGCTACCACCAAAGAACCTCTTTCATAAACCAGATCTACCTGAAGGGCAGTTATAGAAACTCACAGCTGGGTACAAGATGGGCTTCTCTTGGGTAGTACTTAGTACGGACGGTATATATATCAGGGGTGACCAATGGTAGCTCTCCAGATGTTTTTTGCCTACAACTCCCATCAGCCCCAGCCATTGGCCATGCTGACTGGGGCTGATGGGAGTTGTAGCCAAAAAACATCTGGAGAGCTACCGTTGGCCACCCCTGGTATATATTTTACAATATATACAACCACTGATAGTAGCCCCAGTGGCTGGTGTCTGAACTCCTTTATTCCTTTAATGTGAAGAAGAATATCTAAATGGAGATGGTAAGAGTACCATTTGGAGAAAAGGAATATGAGTTTTATAGCTAGTTTTACAGAATCAGAATGTAATTGTTGAGACATGCATATGATTGTCATTTATATAATGAACATATAAAAGTTGTGGCTTTGTAATATATTATATATACAATTTCAAAATGCATCTGATTTATTGATAGGTTCAAATATTGCTAAAATTGTGGAGGAATGGTTTCAGTTTGGATGATGGAGAGCTGAGATCTTACTCAGATCCAGTAAATGCTGAGTTTCTTGAATCTGTTAAAAGAGGGTAAGTTTATGCTGCCAGTTTTGTGACTCTCAACACCAAAAATGAATTTTCATAATTTTGGTTAATACATGTAGAACTGAAGAAATACCAGAACAAAATACCAGACTTACTTGAAGAAGCAGATCAAAGCTGTTAGTATTATATTCCCAAGGGTAACAATCCTATGCCAAGTTTCACATCTTTATCAACAACTGCAGTTAATTTCTGTGGCAACATGAGGCTTGTGAGCAAAGCATGTATAGTTCGTCCTCTTTCTCCTACCCCTCTCACTGACTTCCCTCATTATATTTCCATATTACTGATAATTTTTTTAAAAAACTAGGTGCTTCCTTTATGTTGTGGACTGTATATGAAGATTTAGAAAAACTTGTTAATGTTATGTTAAATTATTATATAAATTATATAAAAGGATGTGATCCAGCCACAGTTGAACCCCTCATCTTCTTGTTAAAACAATTAGAAATAGTTTTGACTATTTTAAAATGTGGACAATTTAAGCTTGGATTTACTCTCCTCAAAAAGAGATACGTATTGGCAATAGAATTAGGGTTACAGCAATTTTCTTTGCCCCCACTCTTTAATTTATATTCTACGGTTCTGGTTAACATCAATAGTTATTGGCTTTGCTTCTGTCATCTAGAGAGATTCCTGTAGAACTTCAACGATTGGTGCATGGAGGCCAAGTAAATTTAGATATGGAAGATCATCAGGAGCAAGAATATGTAAGGCCTAGACTGAGATTCAAAGCTTTCAGTGGAGAAGGCCAGAAGCTTGGAAGGTTGTTCTTTTTAATCTTTCTTTTTTAAAAAAAAGTATGTCATACTTCAGTTTACAATTGAGGTGGCAGTAGACAACACCATAGACCAGGGGTGTCAAACATGCAGCCCGCGGGCCAGATGTAGCCCACAGAGGGCTCCAATCAGACCCTCCAGCAACTAGCTATTGTCTACTTCATTTTACTTTGCCTGTTGTGTTCAGTCGCCATTTTGTGTTTCTCCCTAGCAATCAGTCAGCCAGCAAAGCAGCCTGCCTTGGCTCCTCCTCTCTCCCCCTCCCTTTTCCCAAAGAGAGGAGGAGCCTTAGCCAATGAAAGAGCCTGGCTCTATAGCTCTGCTGGGTGATTAAGTTTGCCAGACTCAATTAATCACCCTGCAGAGCTACTGAGCCAAGCCTCTCTTCCTTTCTGGCTGAGGCTCCTCCCTCTCGTGCCCTGGGGGAAGAAAGGAAAGAGCCAGAGCTTCCTTTGCCCAGTCCCCACCATCGGGAGAAACGCAAAGAAAGCACTTTTAAGACTAGCAACATTTCATTGAAGGTATGAGCTTTTTGCCTTGCTACAGAGAGAGAGGGAGTTTGGTTGGGCTTGTTATGGGTACAACTGGTTCCCCATCCTCTTTTTCCTATATTCATACCCTCCAGTCTTTCTCAATAGGAAAGCATGTGAACTGTTTAAAGGAGCATTAACAACAAGCCAGGGTTAGGCTGAGTGTGTCCAGCCCAGGTTTACTTAACAAATTTCCCTTGATTTTTCTTTCACATTTTCCTTTGATTGGTGACCTTAAACTTAGACTTCCCAGATAGTAGGCTGATACTGACCACTGTACATGACTGTCTCTCTGTTCTTACACTGCCACATAGGAGTTGTAGTTATTTTTCTGGGGAAGACTATAATTTTGTAGAAAAGCACATAGCCCTCAGTCTGTGCCATGGTGCCTTCACATAATCTTGACCAGCACATGAAGCAACTTATGTACAAAAGCTCGCAATGCCCAGCTTCATGTTTTCCTCTGGGTCTGAGGCTCAAAGCATTGACTATAAGATCTTTGTAATGAATGTCTATAAATCAAAAGTAGGTTTGCAACGTACAGATGTGCACACTTGAACAACACTTGAACAGCATATTCAAGATTGGTACAGCACAGACATTGTCTGCAGTTTTCGATGCAGTAATTCGTAGCAAGAGATGACATTTATCAGACTATAAAACAAAATATTGCAAGAGTGCTAATGTTTTAAGTAAAAAAAAATGTGTTTGCCTGCGCCCCCTTTATATAGTTTATATGTCTGCTACCTGACATTACGTTTTAAGACACACATGGCCCAGCCCGACAAGGTCTCATTTATGTCAAATCCGGCCTTCATAACAAATAAGTTTGACACCCCTGCCATAGACCATTCTGTCCAATAAAGTATCTAGAAGTGCACTTCACCTTCAAACATGCAGACCTCACCAGTGAAGGAATCATCAGTCGACACATGTAGGTTCAGGAAGAAGAGAGGTCTGACTTTTTCAGCCAACTCTTACTTTATTTATACATTCTGTCTTGAAGCTACATATTTGCTTAGTACATAGTGTTTAAACAAACAACAGGATGCATCTGTTCAAGGGGGACAGACCATTGTTTACAGGATTCAATACAGTCATCAATTTGTCAATACTGCAAGGGTCAGCATAAAGAGTGAGAATGTGGTTGAACACGGATGTGAGATGCCTGTGCCCTTTTGACTCTTCAGACACAATGCGGAAGCAGGACTCCAGGCTGGTATGCCAGGCACATGGTCGCACCCACGTTCCTGTCTGTGGTCTTTGTGGGACCCAGAAATCAAGCAGTTTCTCAGGGCATGATTCCTACACACCAGCTTGTAAAAAAAGATTTGGGGTTAGTAATTTTTAGTTAACACAAAAGCTGGAGTTCTAATTCTGTTGATGATGAAACTCACTGTCTTTAGGTTGCTTTAAAACTTTGCTGACATCCTTTATTAGTAATATTAAAAAGTCAACATTGTCTATTCAAATATGTCTATTATATCAGCTCTGGGATTCTTTTATTACCAAAAGCTTGGGGAAAGCTATAGTTCATCAACTGAGACCGAAGGAAGATTCTCTACATGACTTGAAGTTTAGATTAACTGGTCCATGCTTTGTAATTAGCATTCAATCTGTTTAACCAGAGACTTTCTTAAAGTGGACTTGTCTTCTTTGTTTTTGACATATTAAGTAGTGATTTATATAGAGCTTTCTTACAATATAGGGAGGGTGGAGTGTATGGCATTGTACCTGTCTGAGGTCCCACCCCTCCTCAAACCCACCCTCTCCAGGCTCCACCACTCAAATATCCAGGAATTTCCTAACATGGAATTGGCAACCCTATCTCCTTCCCTTTATCTGCCCTCTAACTTCAGCTTCCCATCATCTCCCCTCCTCCCTGCTGTCTCTACCTGGGAAAATGACAGTCCTTCTCCACAGTGGGAGGGGGGGCAAAGCATCTTAAATCATTCTCCTCTTCTCCCTTTGATCTACCCTGTGGTAGGTTAGGCTGAAAGTCTGTGACTGGTCTGAAATCACTCAGATAGCTTCCACAGCAAGAACGTAGGTCTGGCAGACCCTGCTCTGAAGCCCTAACTCCTATGTCACACTAGCTGTCATAGGTGGGCTGCTGCTGAATGGTAGCAAGCAACCAGGGTCCAGGTGGAGCTTGAAGATTTCCCGGTTTCACAACTGAACTCCAGGCAACAGATCTCTCACCCCATCCTGGAGAAAATAACTGCTTTGGAGGGTGGCATTATATTCAGATGTGGCTTCTCTCCTTCCCAAACCCTACGCTCCTCAAATTCAATCACAAAATCTCCAGGAATTTCCCACCAACTTGGAATGGGTATCTCTAGTCAGGACTCTCCTCAATGTATTCTCCATCAAAAGCCTTTAGTGGTACCTTTCAGACCAACACTGTCTGATAATGTTGTTAGGCTTAAGCTCCAGACTTCATTCTCATTCACTCATTCATTCTCTCTCTCTCACACACACACACACGCACCTTCTGCTGCCATGGGACATTCCCCCCCCTCTTCTGCTCTTTCCCTCCTCCTCCTTCCCTCAGCCAATTGAGGGAAGGCTTTCTTTCCTGGGGCTGGAGGGTGGGAGTTGCTCTTGAGATTGAGTGACAGGCAGACAATCTCTCTTGAGATTGAGTGAGAGGCAGCTCAGCCAATGGGAGAGTAGGTGAACCGTGGCCAGTCTGTCTGGAGAACTATATCATAAAGGAGAGATAATAGATGCTAGAACAAAACCAGATGGAATTGTAAGCTGCTTCTTTGACAAGAAGTGCTTTTAAACAATATTTGTTCTTAAAATAAATATATCAAACAGCCAACTTTGGCTGATAATTTAAACATGCAGATGTCTTTGCCTGTTGGAAATTTGCTTTATTATTTATACAAAAGTGACATGTCAGTATGCTTGTGCTTCCTAGAGTCAACATTTCAAGAAAAATACTTTCTGTATTATTTAGCAGCTGTAGGTAGTTTCTACAGTCCCAGGATCCCATCTAAAAAATGTTCATTGTAACTGACAATTTCATTCCCTTCCCCAAAGCTATACTACTAAAGTTCTATGACTGACACCTTCTCCCTGCCTTTGCAGTTAGATTATTGACTGCTGTATGACCAGGGCTGGCCCTAGCCCTTGTGGCGTCCTAGTTACAGCGTCGCCCCTGCCCCTAGTCACCGGGCCTGCTGCCTACTCACAAGTAGCCCCGCGTCTGCTGCCTACTCATGAGTAGCCCCACACCTGCCACCTATTCACAAGTAGCCCCATGAGTAAGTGGCAGGTGCACGGCTACTCACAAGTGGCAGGCATGGGGCTACTTGTGAGCAGGCGCGGAGCTTCTCACGGGAAGAGGCAGGCAGGCAAACTAGGTGCTCCCCCCTCAGAGCACGGTGTGACTCAGCCCAGCCCTACCGGCTTCAACGCGGCCATCATCTTATCCTTCTTTGAAGAACACACTGGAGAAGGTTTCTCCCCCTCCCTTTCTGGAACCGGGAGAGGCAGGCAGGCAAACTAGGCGTTTGTCATGGGCACAGGGGGGCCCCAATTCAGCGCCCCCTCTCTCTTGGCACCCTAGGCAAGGGACTAGTTTGCCTAGTGGGCGAGCCGGCCCTGTGTATGACATCACACTAGCTTGGGCAATGCTTCTTGGCTCAGTCCTTGGCTCATTTCCTCCAATAGCATATAACTTTTCTGTCATAGACTTTGTGAGAAATTTCTCCGCTATGTAACCTCTTTTCTCTTTTCTTTGCCTAATTTACCACGTTATTCTTCAGAGATCTGCCTGGCCTTCAGTCCTTTCATTTCAGTCCACTGCCTACTCTTGTCCCCTATTTACCATCATGTCTCTTGTTCTTTCTTTTCACTGAGTTGACTATTCAACAAAATCCCTGTAACCTTCCCATCATTCTGCCAAAGCATATAATTCCTGCTCTCCCTAGGACCTGTGTGGGAAAAAACCTTCAGGGCATTGGAGATAGATAGTTTGCTTGTTGGTTTGGGAATATTTCCATATGCTGTGTCTTTAACTAGAATGCCTGGTTGAAGGTGCATATTTAGGTTCTGTTAAAATACAAATGATGGGGTTGGTTCTCAAATAAATACGTGATTTCCACTAGTTCTCTCTTCCCACTTCAGGCCCCTACCATGTTTTTCTTTAGGGTCCCCATCCCCCATTATCAGCATGTTGTATAAATGGGAGGGCAGGCAAATTTACTCTGGATCCACAATGATAGTAAAGCAAGGGCATGTTTTCATCCAAATGCTAAGTATATTTTGTTTCAGGTTATTCCTGTTTATTTCAGTAGAACATATTTATACATGTTTTACATTGTCCTTTGGTTAAATAACTTTGCTTCAATTGCTTTAGTCTTACTCCTGAGATTGTCAGCACACCTTCTTCACCGGAAGAAGAAGAAAAATCCTTTCTTGATGGTGTTTTTTTGGTTGATGACTCCATGCCAACAACCAAAATTCAGATTAGGCTTGCAGACGGAAGCCGTTTAATACAAAGATTTAATCAAACACACAGGTAAGTTTATGTGTAACTGTTTAACTTTTTACTGTGCTTAGTTCTGTTTTATTATCCATTCTTCTCATGCTGCACCAGGCAAAGGTATAGAATAATTACTGAATGCAACAAATATTTAAATTAATTCAAGGACTAAAATGTACATTCTTCTCTTCTTGCCAACAGGATTTTAGATATTCGAAATTTTATTATCCAGTCTCGTCCTTCATTTGCAACCACTGACTTTGTTCTTTTGACTACATTTCCCCATAAAGAACTTACAGATGAAAGCCTAACACTAGAGGAAGCCGATATCCTGAACACTGTGATTCTTCAACAATTAAAGTAAATGTTGAGTGCAATATAGTTTCTGGAAATGGATAATGTGCCATATTGTTCTATGCCAATGCTTACAGTAAGGTGGGGTGATGGGGGGAGAGCAAGAAGAAACCCTAAAGTTTTTCAGTTAAGGAGATCCGTTGGCTTTTAATACTGTTCTGTCTTCCAGTGACAACTCATCTGAACTGAATTTCAGGGAGCTTTCTTGATGCGTATTAATTTATTTTGTATTCTTCCCAAGCCAGGTTTGCATAAACCTGTGTGAATTTCAGTATTCATTAGGGGCGGGGAAACACTTTTTGCTTTCAAACATTTTTTAAGGATGTAAATGCAATTCTGAAACAAGAGGGCTTTTTTTCTTCAGACTTGGTAAGACTTGAACTACAGAAGAATTTCATGCTGCATTAGCTAACAGCCATTTAAAAAAACAAACCCTGAACCTTATTTATGTTCCATTATGTGGTTTGGAAATTGTCTGTTCACAGGTTGACTTCTTTCTACTTATTTAGCATGATCTTAACACATTCTATAATGTTGTACTGGTAAAATATTTGGCTCATTCAAGCATTCACCTTTAATCTCATGGATTATTATTTCAATTGAGAAACTGATTTGCTGAAAAGATGGAGGATTAGAGTAAGAACATTTTATATGAGAAATTCGTGTTGCAAAGGACGAACGCTAACTTTTGTAAAAAAAACAAGACACCCATGGTAGCATAACAGATATTAAAAATAAGAATCTCAGGGTCTACAATTAATGTCTGAAGATAGATTTGTGGTCATATGAATCACATGCAATTGAGGGCTAATTTATACTACCCACTAATCCACTGTTAATGATATACAAGCTCTATTGTACACTTACCCAGTCATTTCAGTGAAAAGACCTGGTTTGCACATTTTTTAAAAAAATGGATGGCTTCCCCATTCCTGATTATATGCAGGATCTGATGCACTTAAAAGTCCCATTGCAAAGCACTCCCTCCCCTAAAAAAAAAAAATCTTGAATGAGATATTTGTATTGCTAGCTGCTGTTTTATCATTCTGGATTTGCAGTCTCCAGTGGTAGATTAGGTCACATGAATCATTTTCCAAAGTGGTGATTTGATGAAACTCCAGTTGGCTCACGTTAAGACTGTATTCATTTATCCAAGATCATGGCTTGTCTTGTAATTGTCCTCTAATCCAAGTAATAAGGGAAGGCCACACCCAGAGAGATTATGTATGGCAGTTCAGAGTTGCTTCAAGGTTTCATGTAGGAGAATCTACATTCAGTTATCGGCACACCAGCAGTGACACTTCTCTCCCTAAATCTGCATCTTGCCCTGAAGTCTAGTACAAATGTCACCTTCCTGAGATCTCCATGAAAAGGGGGGTGGGCGGAACTTGAAGGGCAAAAAATCAGTCACTGTACGCTTCATCTGCCTTCACCTTTGTCTTTTGTTCCAACCAGAGAGCAGCATTTGGGCTGCAGTCAGATGGGGAAAATGAGGAAAAATCACACTGGACAGAAATCCTTGCATCTGCAGAAATGCTGTGATGGCTAGCCTAGTTTGGGAACTAGATGATTAGATGAAGGTACACAGTTAGAACGATCTAGCTGAGTATACAAATTGTACCTTATTGCCAATCACCATGTGCTAAAAATTGTCCAGTTTTTCATTGCAGAGTAACATTGAGATAATTTAACCAATTTAGTTCCCATAAAGATTGTGTAATGTTGGCTAGTTTTACATCTTGAGGAAGTACCGGGAAGGTTACCTGTTGAAAGTGTTTATGCAGTACAGCTTGTGTTCCATGTTAGTTCAAAATAAAAGAAAATTGTCTTGGAAGTACAGCTTTATTTTCAAAGGAAATGGAAGAACTGGGAAGTGTTCATGTCGCTTTATGAATAGTATCAATAGTCCTTTCTGTGCATTTTAATTGATAATTTTGCAATGTGGATAGCTTTTGTTTGGATCAGTAATTTATTTTAGCATTTTTACTATTAGTTGGTACATGTATCCATAATTTTCGAAGATACAAACCTTTTAAAGGCATCTTCAAAAAGTTTTCTTTGAAATCAAAGAAATACATTGTAAAGTCCAGTGTCTGCATGTTTTAACCAGTCCCAAATTTTTCATGTGTTCTAATCAATAAAGACAATTCTTTTGTTGATAGTGGTTCCATACCTTTCTTTGTATTGGCTTTTAATTAAAAAAAAACTGGGGGGGGGGGGTGTGATTGAATCCAACTTTGTGGCTTGCCTGTAAGCAGAAATCTGAAGAACAAGCTGAATCATGAATAGTTAGTTAATTTCATGAGTTTAATTAATTTCATTTCAGTTAATACATTTTTTTTGCACAGCTAACTGGTCTCTTGAAAACAGCAGGTCCTATGGATTGAAATATTTCACTCCAGCAGACTTGGATAGGAAATTCTAATGGGCAATGAAACAATGTTTTTCTTTCCTTTTAGAAAGTACCTTCTATCTGGCACCTAAAATAGTGCCTGTGCTAGAAAATCAGTTGTTTAGAGCTTCAGCTGTTAACTTTGTTCTCCTTCAGTGAGGGAAGTAATCCAACCTGGTTAGGCCACGTTTCCTCTCACTCCAGACTGGGCTATGCAAATTTGTGTTGACTGTTTTGGCTCAGAGCAAGGCTGACCCTCTAGTTTCGATAGTCCTATCACTCCAGCAGGATGTTTGAGCCTAGTTCCACTTCCTTGGAGATTCTTGCCTTATCGGTATGAAAGACAGGAAAGCCTTGAAGAAAGGCCCCATTGCTAGTCTTAAGAAAAAAGAGACTGGTAAGATAAGCCTGTCCTGCCTGAGGTTCCAGGCATCAGAAACTGGCCTATAGTGGCATAAGTTGCTATCAGTGCTGGCAGATCCGAAGCTTTGGGTTGTTCCAGAGCCAGCCCCCAACTGCACAGGAAAAGTCCAGTAGGAGATCTATCAGGTCCACGACGATCCACTCTTTTGGAGTGTCTTACCTTGCTGGCATGGAAGATGAAAAGGCCTTGAGGAAGGGCCAATCTTAGAAAGGAGGCTTCAAGCATCAGAGACTGGCCAACAGCTGTCAGTTTTGGCAGGCCCAAGGCTTCACATTATTCTGCAGTTGGCCCCAACTGCACTAGAAAAACCTAGCAGAGCTCTACTGGGTCCAAAACTACCATGAGGAGATCACAGTGGGTGCCTTACCCTTTCTGGGTCTATAAAGAGCAAGAGGATTGGAGCTGATGTTGAGATACATACCCTTGAGAAACATGGGGACACTGGGATAAGGACTTCCAAGAAGTCATTCGTTCAACCATAGGATCTATGGCAACAAGCTCTGATAAAGTGGAAGAGGAATGGTCAGAAAATTCTAGCCTTTCCAGCCAGAACATATGTGGATCTTTTTTTAAGTATACTTTCTCTTAACTACCAACTGGATACAACAGAACAACCTAGATAATTGGTGGCGAACCTATGGCACAGGTCCCAGAAGCGACACTAAGAGCCCTTTCTGTGGGCACGTGCGCTTTCTTGCCCCCCCCCCCATGCACAAGGCTTGGCCCCCCTGCCCTCCCCCACTGCCCCCATCTTCTTTCCCTCCCTGGAGCTGCAATACAGCCATGCTCCATGGCCCCCATCCTCCTCAGAGATGCGCCGAGTCGCACTGCACCAAAGCTGGACCCTACTGGCTTCAATGTGGCCGGCATGCCTTCTAACTCTTTGAAGCCCATGTGCGAGAAGGATTTGCTCTCCCTCACTTCCGGCTTCAAAGAGTTAAAAGGAGCACCAGCCACATCAAGGCTGGTAGGGTGCAGCTTTGGCACAGCGCAGCTCGGTGCACCTCTGAGGAGGAGGGGGGCCATGGAACACAGCTGCATTGCAGCTCTGGGGAGGGAGAGAAGGTGGGGGGGACCACAGGGGGAGCCAAGCCTCATGCATGGAGGGGGGTAGGGAGTGCACATGCTCACACAGAGGGCTCTGAGTGGCTTGGTTTGAAGAGGGATTTAAAGAAACAAATGCCTTCTCCAAGCTGGCCGATGGGGCAGTGGGGACTTCAAGAGCCACACAATAGTTGGGAAAGAACCATCTGCAGCTCCCAAATCATGGTTTGGCCACTCCTGCTCCAGGTGGCAGTTGGAGGTTGCTGGTTTTTACAACTGATCTCCAAGTGATGGAGGTCAGTTAGCCTGGAGAAAATATCTGCTTTGGAAGGTGGACCCTGTGGCATTATACCCCTTTGAGCATGGGTGCAGAACAGGGTTGCCAACCCCCAGATGGTAATATAAAGCCGCAAAAAACTTAAAAAATAACGAAGACTGAAAATTATTTCAAAAATATGTGATTAGTGAACTGCCTCTTAAACAATATAATCATTAATATCACTATGAATTCCAAACAACAAGGTAAATGTGCAAGAGAACAAATTTACACCGTCCTTTCAGTTCATCATGTCAGTTTCAGACTTCAAGCGTTCAATGACTATTCATCCGGCTTTGTGGGAAGAATAAAGTGCCAGTGCCCACCAGATTTCATGTGCAGATGATTTTAGTTTTTCAAACATATTTCTTTTGTTGCAGGTGTTCTATTAAAACTTCCATCTTTTAAAAGCAATTTTAGATTCAGTCGGTTTTCACAGTCTCTAACAGTAAAGCTGCCTGTAATACTGTTTCACTTTCTTTCATCTAAGAGATGTTTCCCACTCATCTGCAATCAAAGACATACATCAGTCTAACATATGTTACCAATAATTAATATAATATAACCAAGTCAGATAACAACTTACCAACACACAAGGAAAGCACTTCTCGTAGCACTAGCTCTGGAGAAAACTCTCAAAGGGTTTCCCCACACATTCTAGCTTATATTATCACAATTAAAAACAGCTGGTAAAAATTTAAAGTGACATTTAAAGTAACATTTAACCAAATGGAAATAGGAAAAAGAGCTGGAAGCCCTACACCATTTCAAAAGCAAAATTGAATAACATAGAAAGCATGATAAATCTAGTGCTGAATGTTAGAACCCATGGGTTTATATTCAATCTAGTGCTGAATTTAAACCCATGGGTTCTAACACATCCATTTTAAACATAAGAGCAGCCTCCTCCCTAAGCAATATTTTTTGAATTTCACTTTGTGTTTTGTTAGTCCTTTGATATTTATACAAAACCTTATGTCCTTCTCTGAATGATTTTTAGACACATAGTGTTCCATAAGAGGAGCCTCCATGTTTTTATGGCAAAAGTGAGAATGGTGCTCCAAGATCTGGACCCTTACTTGTCTAGTTGTGTTGCCTGTGTAGATCCTTGGACAGCCACACAGGACTGCGTACACTACATTTTTTGACAAACAGGAGCTGAAATGCCTACTTTTAATCTTAATATCATTAACAGGATGCACAAACTCTTTAGTCTGTATCGCTAGGGGGCAGACTTTGCACCTGCCACAAGGAAAATTCCCAAGAACAGGTTCTGTTTTTAAAATCTTCAGAATGTACAACCAGGTCCTTTATACTATAAGTTCTTCGAAGTCCCATATAAGGTCTATTCCTATACCCTGGCACATCACTTAACAGATGCCAGTGTTTATTAATGATAGACCGAATTTTATTAGAAAGGGGAGTGTGATCAAAAGCAAACGTTAATTGTTCTCCCCGTTTGTCCTCATGGTTTTGAAAGAGACATGCTGTATCAATAGAGTCTGCCTTATCAATGGCTTCTTTTACTAGTAGGGCTGGAAAACCCCGTTTTAGGAAAACTTGAGCTCGGTCTCTACTATCCCTTTTATAATCTCCTGATTCTGTTGAGTTGCATTTAATTCTCAACATCTGGCTGTAAGGAAGACTCCTTCGTAAATGCAAAGGGTGAAAGGAACGATAATGAAGAAAGGAACTTCTATCAATAGGTTTCCTCTAAAGTCATACAGCCAATTGGTTTTTAGGCGTTTCATATACAGTAACATCCAAAAAGGGCAATTCAGAAATATCACCCTTGCCTGTAAATTTAATTGTTGTGTGCAGCTCATTCATCCAAGCTAACAGTGGAGCCACCACTTGTTGATTACTCACAATTAAAAATAAATCATCAATGAATCGAAAATATATTAATATGCTGTCAAAAAAAGAAATGAGAGCTTTCTCCAGAGCTAGTGCTACGAGAAGTGCTTCCCTTGTGTGTTGGTAAGTTATCTGACTTGGCTATATTGTATTAATTATTGGTAACATATGTTGGACTGACGTATGTCTTTGATTGTAGATAAGTGGGAAACGTCTCTTAGATGAAAGAAAGTGAAACAGTATTACAGGCAGCTTTATTGTTAAAGGCTGTGAAAACCCACTGAATTTAAAATTGCTTTAAAAAGACGGAAGTTTTAATAGAACACCTGCAACAAAAGAAATATCTTTGAAAAACTAAAATCATCTGCACATGAAATCTTGTGGGCACTGGCACTTTATTCTTCCCGTGGAACCAGGTGAATAGTCATTGAACGCTTGAAGTCTGAAATTGACATGATGAACTGAAAGGACGGTGTAAACTTGTTCTCTTGCACATTTACCTTGTTGTTTGGAATTCATAGTGATATTAATTATTATATTGTTTAAGAGGCAGTTGACTAATCGCATATATTTTTGAAATAATTTTCAGTCTTTTTTTGTTATTTTTCCACAGTTTTTTGCAGCTTTATATTACATTTCTGTTCTGTGGGACTCTAGGTTTCACTAACCCCCAAGTGGTGGCTGGAAACCTGGGATTACAACGAATCTCCAGGTGATAAGAGATCAGTTTTCCTGGAGAAGATGGCTGCTTTGGAAAGTGGATTCTGGAGTCATATCTCATTGAAGCTCCTCCTCTCCCCCAACTCAGGCTCCTTCCCCCAAATCTCCAGGTATTTCCCAACCCAAACCTGGCAACCTTAACTGGGGCTCCTTCAGAGGGACAAGAGGGCACTCCAACCTTTTTGAGCTCATGGGCACCTTTGGAATTCTGACATGGGGGGGGGGGGTGCAACCACAATGCAGCCCCCAAGCACAACACACAGAGGAAAATTCCTTGCAGGTGTTCCTGCAGTTTTAGGGAGGGGGTTAGATGGGGCCCACTAGGGCAGTGGTGGCCATACTTGCTTAACATAAGAGCCACATAGAATAAATGTCAGATGTCTGAGAGCCACCAGACACGAACATCAGATATCTGAGAGAAGGAAGAAAGGAAAATAGGGAGGGAGGGAGAGATGTGGAAAGAAAGCAACTTGAATTTTAAATGCATTCCCCAAGCCACTGGCTGGCTTGACTTGAAGAAGTGGTTTAAAGAGACAAATGCCTTCTCTGGTGGGGGCTTCAAGAGACACAC
Organism: Heteronotia binoei; assembly: GCF_032191835.1. Lineage (NCBI taxonomy): Eukaryota > Metazoa > Chordata > Lepidosauria > Squamata > Gekkonidae > Heteronotia > Heteronotia binoei. The sequence goes on from NW_026799988.1 coordinate 48,451, forward strand.
GATGTGTGTGAAAGTGCCACATGTGGCTCCTGAACCACAGTTTGGCCACCCCTGCATTAGAGAGATGGGTATAAGGCAGCTTTACATTTTCATGTGGCCAAGACCTGACTGTTTCATATTTCAAAACTGTTGTGGCACGGTCCAAGCTGAAGGGAAGAAGAGAGCCCGGGTATGTGGGGTTAGGGGAGGGGAGGAGAGACCAGGACCTTTAATCAAGCACTTTTTTTGAAGGGATGTGGATTTATTACAGGAAATGTTGTATCCCACTAATCTGGCATAAACAGCAGCCAAGATCGCCTCTGGTTTAGGAGTGGAAAGGGAGGAACTGCAGGCTTCCTTGCTTTCAAATACAATGTTTCTGATAGCAGTATCTGAGCAGAGCTCTTTCAACTACAGGGGCCATAGGCAAATTGTTGATAAGCTGTTTTTGAACTGTTGCACTGCTGTTCTGGTTTCTCAGAGCATCCCTGACAAGTGTTTGTCCAGCTGTTATTTAAAGACTGCCAGTGAGGGGTCAATTGCACTGTTGAACAACTCTTACTGTTAAAAAGTTTTTCCTATGCCAATCCTCTCCTCTGCTGCCAACAGGAACAGCTCCCTGCCCTCCTCTAAGTGGCAGCCCTTCTAATACTTCAAAAGAGCAATCATGTCTCCCCCACAACCTCCTCTTCTCCAGACTAAATATCCCCAAGTCCCTTAGCCTTTCCTCATTGGGCTTGCTCGCCATGGTTATTTGGAAGTAATCTACAGTGAGCACTGTGGCACCTACTCTACACATGCACAGGATTGCAGTTTTAGCTTAAAGAAAGAAGATGATATTGGATTTATATCCCGCCCTTCACTCTGAATTTCAGGGTCTCAGAGCAGCTCACAATCTCCTTTATCTTCCTCCGCCACAACAAATGCCCTGTAAGGTAGGTGGGGCTGAGAGAAGCTCTCCCAGAAGCTACCCTTGTAAGGACAGCTGTGTGATAGCTATGGCTGACCCAAGGCCATTCCAGCAGCTGAAAGTGGATGAGTGGGGAATCAAACCCAGTTCTCCCAGATAAGAGTCCACACACTTAACCTCTACACCAAACTGGCCCTCCTTTCTCACATCAGACTTTCTAGTTAATACTATACCACACCAAACCTTTAATGGCATGACAGTTGCAAATAAAAATACACAGAATATAAAAATTTAAACATTGGAGATAAAATCAAAATAAAACCGAGTTTACAGATGCATTCATACATGGTCAGATTTAAATTTAAGGATGTCAGCCAAAAATTTTGCCACAGCCTCACAAACCTCCCCCTCAGTATCATTCAATAAATAATAACAGGGTGGCAGAATAGACAAATCTGGGGAGAAAGAAAGCTTACAAAATAAATCTTTACAGAGATTATGATAAAAGGAACAATCAAGCAATATATGCTGAATTGAGTCGGGAATATTCACTCCACAGGAACAGAGTCTGTCGCCTAAAGGGACTCAATGATATCTCCCTTGTAAAACTTTGGAGGGAAACGCATTTAGTCTAGCCAACATAAATGTCCTGCGATGACTTGGAATGGTTAAGTCTGAGAGATAATGGGGCATTTTGCCGCAGAAAGTATAAAGACCTAAGGAAGCTGGGGAGCAAATATAAGGGTCTGTTGGCTGTAGTTTCGTTTCTTCCAACTCCCACAATCTCAATTTAATACATCTGAAGATATATGACTCATCAGAAGTTACCAGAAAATTTCTGCCCCATTAGTTTATTATCTATAGTGGGCAAATTGTATGCCAAACATTTAGAACTCCGATTAACTGACTAGATGCGCCTAGGCAGCATCATAGGTCCTGAACAGATTGGCTTCTCCAAAGGCAAATCTGCTATGTACCATTGCTGCACTCTGGCCTTCCTTGCTGAAAAATATATGTATACCGAGACAAAAAATTATATGCTGCCTTCATCGGTTTGAAGGGCGCTTTTGTTTCAATAGATAGAGCCCAACTATGGATTAAGCTAGGTTACCTGGGAATGGACCCTCATCTGCTGTTTCTCTTGAGGAAACTTCATTCTAATACTTTTTGCCAAGTGAAATTTTCTTCTAGGGCTGACTTGACTAGCAAAATCCCAGTGTTAAAGGGGGTTAAACAATGTTGCATGCTGGCCCCGCATCTTTTCTAGTTAATACAATTCAGACTATCCCTGAAGTTTCCAAGGGTAGCCGTACTGGTCCATAGTAGAACAACTAGATTCGAGCCCAGGAGCATCTTGGAGACCAACAAGATTTGGGGGAGGGGGCATAAGCTTTCCAGCATTAGAGCTCCCTCGATTAGATAAAAGGAGCTTTGACTCTCAAAAATCTTGTTCTCTAAGGTGCTGCTGGACTCAGATATAACCATATAAATCAGTGGACTCCTTTCATCAATTGAATTTATTAACTAACATCATGTATCCCCTGCCTTCTTCCCCCAAAAGGACACTGAAGTGGTTTGACACACTCTCCCCTTCTCTTTTATCCTCACAACAAACCTATGAGGCGGGTTAACTCAGAGTATATTACTGGTCCAAGGTTTCCCAGCAAGCTGCCAGGGCAGAGTGGCATATGAATCAGGACCTCCCAGATCTGATTTGGACACCCTAACCACCAGCTCCTACTAAGCACACTATATTTTAATGTATCCTTTTTCCAAATAGCAAACTAGAATGATGTTTATAATGTATGTTACATGTTCAAAAGTAAATTAGGTGGACAAGAATACCTCTGGGAAAGGCATGTTCTCAGTTTAACCCAGACTTGCAAGCAACAGAGCAATGAACAGACTCCATTTATTGCCTTATGACACTCTCACCATCATTCTCCCATTCTGATATGTTACTATTTTGTTGGTTTCCTAAGCAAATGCTATCCAGACCAAATGTTCTTTCAGTTTGTTAATTTCACGATGAGTTGTTTTTTAAAAACTAAAACCTCAGTATTCAGCTTAAATTGCCATGTTGGCACTTTGTGATAAATAAGTGGGTTTTGAGTTGCAGTTTGGGCACTCGGTCTCTAAAAGGTTTGCCATCACTGACCTAGATCATTGGTTTTAACCAATTTAGATGCTAGAGGTTTTAAGAGACATCCAAAGGGACCTCAGTTTGTCCATTCTCTAAATTCTTTGATTATGTGTTAAAGTTCCAGGCAATGGCACGTTATTCCAGGCATAAGAAAAAAGGTCATCACCTTTCCAGCAGGTAACATGGAAGATCTCAGGTCCTTCTGCTAGATGCTCCATTAATGGTCTTACATTCAGGAGCAGTCTTGCCTGTGTATGTGGACATGTTTAAGGATTCAGTGGATAATAATGATAATGAGATGGCCCTAGGGCAGGGGTGGGGAACATCTGGCCCGAGGGCTGTTTACGGCCCTCAAGATCATTTGGTCTGGCCTTCAGGGATTGCTGGGCCAAGCTGAGCCATGTGGCAGCCTCTCTGGGGTCTGGCTGGCTGGCAAGGATCACTGTGGGGCTGGAAAAGTCACCATCACAGTTCAGGTAAGTTCAGCCTCATTTCTTTATTTCCCTTTGTATTTCTTCCCCGCATTTCTTTGTTTTCCTTTTCCCCTTTCTTCTTTCCTTTCTTTCAATTTCTTTCACCCATTTCTTTCTTTCTTTCCCTTTTCTTCCATTTCTTCCCCACATTTCTTTATTTTCCTTCTTCCCTCCCTCTTGGGCATTGTGAAGGACTGCTGCTGGGGTATGTGGGTGCCTTTAAAGATCTGCTGGGAGCAGCTGCAATTTCCGCATGGAGGGAGGGAGGGGTGGCAGGGGTGGGAGCCAACTACCACCAGTTCAATTTGACACTTGATTATCCCAGACGGTGTGGCCTAATATGCTAATATTAGGGATGTGGTCTAATATGCTAATGAGCTCCTCAACTTTTTTTACAAAAAAAAGCCCTGGACCTGGGCATTTGCCTAGGATGGTGGTCCATGTGTGTGTGTGTGCCTGCCAAAGTAAGCTCTCCCCACCTGACTTCAAATAGAAAAACAATTATTTGCATTAATTTTGCCGGCCTGAATTGTTCTCCCTTGGCGGAGCACTGTTTCATGATAATTTTGTTTGGCTCGCGAATGATGTTATAAATATCCAAATGGCCCTTGGCAGAAAAAAGGTTCCCCACCCCTGCCCTAGGGAATCCCATGAAGCAGCTTCTCTGACCATCTAAGCCCCTGCCATGCTTTCAAATTTCACCAAGGCACTCATGGTTTTTGCAGGGTATTCAGCAGGACAGTCATATGACATCCTTAGACTTTTGAGATGTTTACCTGCATATTCTACCAGATAGTTATTTCCTTTTTAATTTTCAGGGCCATCATGGTTTGGGCTGATAACCTCCTTCAGGAGTTAGACACTGACCCCTTGATGCTTAAGAGATTCATCCAAAAGATGAAAAGGGCTGCAAAATTTACAGCAGACTCATCCCAAGAGGCCATGCAGTTTGGTGTCAAGAGTACAGGCCACCATTATAATGGTTAGAAGCTGGGCTTTTCTTGTAGCAGGAACTCCTTTCCATATTAGGCCACACACCCTGATGTAGCCAATTCTCCTGGAGCTTACAGGGCTCTTTGTACAGGGCCTACTGTAAGCTCCAGGAGGATTGACTACATCAGTGTGTGGCCTAATATGGAAAGGAGTTCCTGCTACAAAAAGCCCTGGTTAGAAAGAACCTATGGCTAAAGCATAGAAAAGCAGACCCTCTTATCTATTTCAGATTTATCTGCATTATAAAATACAACACACACAAAAACTTGAGCAAAAGGATTTTAAAAGTTCCTGCACCTTTGGCTATAGCTCCAGATTCCAGCAGCGACAGTTCCTTCCTAACAAATGGCACAGGAACCAACAAAATAAAGACCAATCACTTGACTATATGGTAGGAGGTCAACTCTGGCAGTTTCCCCACATCTGGATGGAGTATATGTCCAACCAGTGGATATTCTCCATCATCTGGAAGGGACAAAGGATAGACTTTCCCTCTCCCCACATTGCTTCTGTGCTTCCCTTACTTCCCAAAACAGAACAGAAACGCCTTTATTCTGTCATGACCTATTCAGCATTTAGTACACATAGGGGCAGTGGAACTGGTGTCTTTAAAACAGCATTTCCATGGGATTTATTCCATTATATTAGTAATCCCCAAAAGATCCAGGAGCTATGGTAAAGAAGTGCAAGTTCCTATTACTTCACTGCTTTTTGCAGACTATTCAGCAGGACAATCTCATGACTTTCAATACTTTTACCTGCACACTCCACCTTCCAAACAGTTATTCCCTTTTTAATTTTCATGGCCAGCATTTCCAATACAAGGTCTTACCTACTGAGGTGGAATCATCTCCCAGGTTGTTTACCAAGGTCCTGGTAGTTCTACTAACCTACCTATAACAACAAAGAATCCATCTCTATCTTTACCTAGACAATATCTTCTGTAGAGCCAAGGAGGCCTAGGAGGTGAGCTGGGACACCAAGTCCACTATGCAGTCTTTTCATGCACACAGCTGTTTTGTGGGGAAGTCATCTCACACCCTCCAGGGACATACTCCACTTAGGGGCCAGGATTCAGATGAGGATGGTCAAAGTGTTTCTACATGCAAAAGCAAGTACAATTGTTGGAAGGGGTGAAAGAAATCTGGCAGTCAGTGGACCTCATGCACCAGTTGACAATATTGGGGATGATGATGTAGTCCATAGATCTGATTCCTTGGGCTCGCTTCCACACCAGGACTTTACAATGGTTTCTTCTGGTGTGCGTGCATGCACACACACACACACACAGGAAGCACAAATAAGTCAAGGAGATACTTCCCTCCCAAGAACTCTCTAAACTAGTGGTCATCACAACTAGTGCCAACATGTCTGAGTAGGCTAGGTAGGTAGTTGCCTAGGGTGTCACCTGGCCATAGGGGTGGTGGGTGGGTGCCCCCTCCCTCTCCGGGCTCACATCCTGCTACCCCCTGTGCACATGCCCCCTGTGCACATGCAACCAAATCTGACAAGGGGAGTTGGTTTCCTCCAGTTTCCCTATCTGATGGTAGTTATGGACAGCAGCTGAAGGGATTGGGGAACATATTGCAAGGATCAGATTGTCCAAGGCAGATAGAGCCCATTGGAAGAAACGACAATGGCTGGAACTTGGAGCAATCAGACTGGCACAGATTGCTTTCCAGAACCTATCGAGCAGCAAGAATCTGCTAGTGCATAGTCAATGCTATATGCTAGTGCGCACAGTCAATACTATGGCCAATACTGATGAAGAAAGCTGTGTTTCTCAAAAGCTTATGCTACAATAAAATTTATTAGTCTTAAAGGTGCTACTGGACTCTACTATTTTATGGCCAAGGGACACATCAATTGGCAAGGAGGCACCAGATCAATGGGAGTCCAAAATCCTGTTTGATTGGGCAGAGAAAAAAATTGGTACGTCTAAAAGTGGGATACTGAGAAGGAAGGATTTAAATCCAGGAAAATGGAGTCTAAACAAAAATATCTTCTGGCAAAATCGCACTTTGTTTTGGGATCCCTAGCTTGGATCTTTTTGTACCATCAAACAACAATCAAGTTGCCTGGTTTCTAACCAGTTTCTACAATCCCATGGTAGAAGGTGAGGATGTACGCACTTGCAATTGACCAATGGTCTGCTGTACACCTTCCCTCTGGCCATTCTGATCAGCTGAGGCCTGAGCAAAGTGTCAAAGGATGCAATGGAAGTGATTTCAAGTTTTTGAGTCTCGGAGCTAATGAAGATGTCAGTACCTCCACTGTGGAGATTACCAAGCAGATAGGTTCTCCTTGTACAAAAATCAGTTTGCCACCCAGACCTTATTTGACTCCAGCTGACACTTTAGAGATTTAACAGGCAGATTTAGAAGGATCGGCCTTATGAGTTAAGTAGTTGAGATGATGCAATCCAGAAAACCTGCTTCCAGTAGTCTCTATAAATCGTACAAGGCAAACATTTAAAGTTGGGGCAGTACCAAAAAACTGGATCCACTGAAATCTACTTACAAAGACATCATTCCATTTCTACATGAAGGCAGGGATCAGGTTCTAAGACTGGATGGCTTTAAAGACAGGTTGCAGCACTGGCCACTATGCGGGACTGCAGAAGACTGGTAATTGTTCATCTCATAGGCACATTAGGCTTTTCCTCAAAGGAACTATACAGTTGGCACCTCCCATGGAAATCTTTCTAAAGTGTTACAGGCCTTGAGCAATGCATCATTTGATCCTTTCAAATTGTCAGAATCTAAAGTTTATTCTTGGTAGACACCTTTTTTCTTGTGGAGATGACTTCTGCAAGAAGAATTTCTGAATTACAGGACAGAATTGTGTATATTTCACAAAGTCTTGGTGGTACTCAGGAGCAGTGTTCTCTTTAAATTGAGTCAGTGTGAGCTAGCTCACAGTTTTTTAGTCTCCAGCTCACACATTTTTGTCTTAGTTCAGAAAAAATGGCCCCAGAGCAAATTAATTTTCTCAGTATCTCACAACTTTAATGCCAGTAGCTCATGAAGTAGAAGTTTTGCTCACAAGACTCCACAGCTTAGAGGGAGTATTGCTCAGGAGGGATCCTTCCTTTGTGCCAAAGGTATTTTCCCCTTATCATGTTAACCAAGACTTGGTACTACTATCCTTTTGTCCTACACCTTTTTATCCCAAAGAGAGAGTCTGGCACAAACTAGATGTATGCAGGGCTCCATGCATCTGCTTAAATAGGATGGTGCAGATTAGGCTAAAGGATTTTCTGTCCGTGTCTCACAATTCACCGCCTTTAGGTAAAAGGGTATTAAGCTATGTATCTGAAAGGCATATGAACTGCAAGGCCTGGAACCTCCTGATCTGCAGCAACATCAACAACCTTTTCCACTGGGGCTCTGGTGGAAGAAATCTGTAAAGCTGCAACTTGGTCCACCTTTTATAACTGTGTGAGTCACTCTAGGTGGGACCAGTCAAGATCTACAGAAACTTAATCTGGTAGAAAGGTGTGCAACCTAGTAGTGGAACAGAATAAAAATAAAAATGAGGATCCCACCCAGGGTGTAATTTGGGCATATAGCCAGTATGGATGGAGCTGAGCTATACTAAGACTGGAGGGTCAGCCTCACTCTGTACCAATGAAAACTACACAAATTTGCCTGGAGCAAAAGAAGATGTGACATAACCAGTTCGGATGACTTCACCCCACTTAAGAGAAGAAACCTTCAGGTACGTTCAAATGTTCCCCTTTCTCCAAGAAGCTGCAATTATGATTATACAGAGTAAATCATTTTCAGGTGGCTTCTTGCCAGTCATTTTGCTGTGTCCCGACTTATGTCAACCAATCTATGATATGACTATTGGCACAGCTGTGGTTATCTTGCAGCTCCTGCTAAACATGTGGCTTTCAGCTGTTGCTGATAAAAAAGGCATTTATGTGTAACTGCATAAAGGGTATCAGCTATTAATTCAGTTATCATCATGAGTTTTGCTTATGTGATTCTTTGGTTAATGTCAAATAAGCCAGTTCTAGGGAAAACTTATTGCAGGTTTATTGAACATATGAATGTGCCTTATACTGAAATCAGACCATTGGTCCATCACAGTCTGTACTGTCCACTCAGACTGGTAGCTGATGGCTCCAGGGTCTCAAGCAGAGGTCTTTCTCATCTTCTGCTTGACCTTTTTAACTGGAGATGCTGCAGACTGAACCAGGGACCTTCTGCATACACACCATGCTGAAATTGTTCTGAGAATGAGGTTAGATAAATAATTCTGCCTTAAAAGAATTCACATTAGGGTTGCCAGGTCCAACTCAGAAAATATCTGGGGACTTTAGGGGTGGAGCTGGGAGACTTTCCCATTCCCTAAAATAAATAAATAAAAATACAGCAGTGCAGTTCCCCTGAATACAGTCTTTATTTCCTTGCCTCCCAGCAGCTTATGTTCCACTAAATGAAAATGAACACACACATTCTTACAAAGCAGCCAAAATAAACACAGTTAGCAAGCACACACTTTTGTGATATCACTGGGGGAATTTACTCTTGTTGCTGAATATAACCATCCGCTGCATTTCGACCAACTTCTTCTTCAGACTAATATGAAAATGAAAGAACAGCCTGGAGGGTGGAGTTTTCCTCCAAACAGAGGGTCTGAGAACAACATGGCTCTGTCTGCTTGCCCTGCCCCCCTGCAGCTTTCCTCTTGATGAGATTTAAAGGCCACACACATTCAGAAACACAAACAGTTGTAAGTCTTATCAAAGATTTCAGGTTTTCACAGCTGGTAACATCATTAGGGTTTGTAGAATCTTTCGGGATCAAGTGCCGTGTTCTACTGGAGAAAGTTTTCCTTCCAGATGTTTCATTCTCAGCTGCGGAGAACATCCTCAGTGGCGTTGCAGCCGGAGCAGGCGCTCAGACCTTCTTGGCTGCTGTGCATTGAGTGGGGCCAGGGCTGCTGGAGAGCTGCTATTTCTAGGCTGGAGGGAGTGTGATGAAAGGGCAATTGGTTTGTGGATGTGCCCATTGTTTGGTGGGGCTTCCTGGAAGGGTAGTGATAAGGAAACTGGCTGTTGAATGTGACCATTGTTCCATGTTAATTGCTGGGAGGGTTGGAAGGGGTTTGAAGATAAGGAAGATGGTTGTTGACTGTGCTGATTGTTCTGTGGAATTTGCTGGCTACCCAACGCAGTATCAACACCCGTCTCACCGAACACAAGAGACACTGTCGCTTGTTTCAGCCAGAAAAATCAGCTGTAGCTGAACATGCACTTCAAGAAGGAGACCACGTCATCCACTTTGAAAGAACTGAAGTCCTTTCTACGGTCTCACATTATCATACCCGCCTGAACAGAGAAGCTATTGAGATTTACAAACACCAGCACAATTTTAACAGAAAGGAAGAAGGCATTTTCATCCACCAATGAAAACCCTAATACAAACCCTAATAAATACAAACCCTAATAAAGTTGTAAGTCTCTTCTAAACCTAACAAGGTTTGAAGGCACATGGAGGCTGTTGGAGCAGGGCTTCCCCTCCACTGGCCAGCTGGCTGAGGAGGAGGTTGAAAAACTGAGGGATCCCCCTCCAGGACCTGGGGCTGGCAAGGCCAATTCACATTTATGTTCATTACTTGATCAAAAACTACATATTATAACACTAAATAGCATGGGCATATTTTCTGTTCACTTTATAATAAACAATAATTTTCAATACATTCTTTCTGGCTTGGCTGTCACTAGATTTTTTAAGAGGCCCTTACTTTAAAAAGAGCTTTGAGTTGTGAGCAAGTCTTCCTTTCTATTGCTTACCAAAAGAAAATTCTACACTCTTTAAAAAAATTATTTATCTTAATGAATTTCAGGACAAAAATATATTCAATATTTGTTAAAGAAGGTTGTATTTGTATAGTTTGCTTCCTTTGTTTCCTTTCCAAACAACTACAGCAATAATGTTTTAAAACCTGATGCCTACAGTTTTGGAGTTTGATTTTGATCCTGTCAAAGAAATGAATTTCATGAGAAGGGTCTTTGCTGATGCAACCATACATCCCATTGTTATACCTGTGCCAGGAGGCAACAAGAGGTAAGTCTTTGTGGAAAATATGAGATGAGGTGCAGAGAGCTGCAGATGTGGGGAAGAAATTGTCATGTCTTTGTATTAACCCTTACTCTGTGTAAGCTAACAGAGGGGTGGAAAAGAGCAATTTCCACCAATTCTCCCCTGTTAAAAACGGCTATTTATACCTTACCCTATGTTTTTCTCTGTATGTTTAGGATAAATTCCTTGCTCCCCCCTACAAGAAAAGTATAAGGGACAGTGGTACCTTCCCTGAACACCACTCTGGCTATAATTCTTAGGAGCCAAGCTTTTATGGTTTAATAAATTGGTGTGAGGTGATGCACAATGGAACAAAAAATCCTAACTGTAAATATACACCAATTGCACTGGATGAGACTTAGAAATCTTGAGGTCATAGTGGATACCTCAATGAAGACATTAACTCAATGTATGGCAGTATGAAAAAGACAAACTCTATGCCGAAGGTTATTAGGAAAGGCACTGAAAATAAGATAATTAATATTGTAATGCTGTTGTATATATCCATGGTGCAGCCTTATTTGGAATACTGCACCCAGCTTTGTTCAATGAATCTTAAACATATTGCAGAGTAAGAAAAAGAGACCAGCCAATATAATTAAGAGGTTGGACACCTTTTCTGTGAGGTATGGCTAAAGAGTCTGTTTTTTCTAAACAGAAGGTTAGAAAAAAGCGACAGGACATGATAGAGGTGTATAACATTATTTTTTATGTGGGAAAAGTTAACAGAAAGAGGGTTCCCCCGTCCTCTCCCATAATTATGGAACTCAGAGACACCAATGAAACTGCTGTGCAATGATTGACAAAAAGAAGTACATTAACCAACTAGTAATTCAATTGTGGAATTCACAGCCACAGGACATAGCAATAATTGTAAAACTGAGAGTTTTAAAAAGGGATGAGATAGGTGTATCTATCGGTCTATCAGTGGTTATAGCCACAGCATCTAAATGTGACTTTCATAGTCAGAGGCAGCAAACCCCTGAATACCTGTGCTAAGATGCGACAAGAGGGAAAACTTGGCTCATGGTCTGTTTGTTGCTCTCCATGGGAACTGGCTTGCTTCTGTGTGACATAGGATGCTGGGCTACATGGACCACTAGTCTTATCCAGCAAGGTTTTTCTTGTTTAATTTATCAGTTATTTTAAACTACATCTGTCAATGCCCATTTCTGAAATCAGTTAAATCAGACATCTGAATTGTATATAATATTGGTCCCATAAAAAATTATGGGGAAATGATTGCTTTAACTGAAGTAATCTCCTTTAATTAGTTTATAGATTTCAGGCACAGTAAATAAAAATGCACAATCCAACATGGAAGTTGTTTCAGCCTTTAGCCCATGGAGTTTATTTAAGAGATAACACACACCTATTGTTTGAAATATTCATATTGAGAAGAGATGGAAATATAACTAATTACGTAATTTCCCGAGATAACTACATGAGACGTTTCTGCTGGGAAGGAACTGATCTGTAAGAAAGATAAAAATCTAGCTGTGAATATAGTGTTATAGAATAGATTATAGTTATATATGTTTTTTATTATTTTTGTTATTGTTATTTGTAAATTGTGGTGTTTTTAGCAATAAATAAATAAAGCTTCCTCTAAGCTCTGTATTCAAGACAAGGCTTTTTCAGATCCAGCTTTTACATTTCCAGTAGATTCCAAGCATGTGCCATTCAGAATAAACTAATTTGTTTGCTAATTGTGCTAAGTGAAATCCTTTTCAGTTTGATTTAGCATCCTTGGATTGCCTGGGGGGTAAGGGAAATGCTGACTCATCTGAGTAGGGGAAGCATTGTTGCTTAAATACAACATTTCATCAGAGGGGCCAGCTCTAACATTAAAATTACTAGCTGCTAAAACAAGAGCATCAGGTAACTTCAGTAGGAGACTAGTTACATGCTTTAGAAAATTACCCCAGATTTCCTGTAATCTAAGTTTATTATCTTGAGGGGCTATGTATACATTAATGTAAAATGCAAAATCTATTGGATTGTACAGTTACAGCCTGTACATGTTGGGCATTTGGCTCTAATTTTACTACTGTGGCCTGAAGTTTCATACAGACAAGAATAGCCAGGCCTTTCTCCACAGCAGAGACACATAAATCACATGTGGAGAATCCATCTGCAGAGACCAGGACTCTTGGAGAATAACAGTATCAAACAAGGATAGGTATTCCAGAAAGGAAGGATCAGTTCTCTTGGGTGGCCAGACAGCAATATTCTACGAGAGGATTTGCATGTTACCATGAGGCTGCAATTGTCAATTTGAGTGGTTCATAAAGTTTTCCTCCTTTGGTGGGAAACCCAGAACAACTTCAGCCACATCATGTATTAAGTCCTTCGTGAAAGGACTAGTAGAATCATGTTAAGGTGGATTAAGAGGTTCCAGTGACATATTTTGTAATCCAGATAGAATGGCTGCCTCAAATTCTGATGAAGTAGTAGAGAGGATAATTACATCCACTTGTCTCATTACTGTAAAAAGGAGCAGAGTAACTTAGCTCTCCTGCAGGAGCCACAGGTTCATCAGGATAACTCGACTCAAGAACATTTTATAGAGAGTTTATGAAGTCCTATGAGATGGCAGTCAAAGCCGCAAAGAAAGCTTACTTTGCGGCTAAGATTGCGTCTGCAATTTTGTGCCCGGCACAATTGTTCAATACAATTCGGACTCTTACAATGCTGCCACAAGGCAGACCAAATTCTAAGGAATTGGAGATCGGCTGTGAAGCTTTTGCGAATTTCTTTGCAGATAAGATCGCGTTGCTCCGCCGCGACCTCCCCGCCACATTGGGGACAGTATGCAAACCCGAGGCTCCGTGCCTGTCTTTGGATCGTGTTCTGGACTGTTTCAATGTTCTCAGCCTGGAGGAAGTTGACAGGATACTCTTGTCTGCATGCCCTACAACTTGTGATCCGGACCCTTGCCCCTCCTGGCTTATTAAAGCTTGCCAGAGGGAGCTCAGATATCCTGTATGGGATATCATGAATTGACCCTGATGGAAGGGCATTTTCCAGCACCTCTTAAAGAGGTGGTGGTCCGCCCTTTTCTGAAAAAATCAACGCTAGATCCGGTCGAATTGGCACACTATCAGCTGGTCTTGAATTTACCTTTTTGGGGTAAACTCATTGAGAGGGGTTGGTTTGCACATATGTGGTGGGAGTGTGAAGAGGTTAAACCCTTTTGGGGGGAAATTATTCAATTTATTAGAAAAGTCTGCAATGTACCATTAACCATTGGCTTTAATATGATGTTGTTAAGCACAATAGGAAGTCCGGCACTAAGTAGACCCATGCAAAACCTTGTCAAGGCAATGATACTAGTGGGGAAGGCGGTCATCGCTTTGGGGTGGAAAGATAAAAGTAAATGGTCAATAGAAAGCTGGCACAGCTATTTGTTTGATTACATACAGTCTGACATCGTGGCAACAATCAACAAGGATTCCATGTGGGAAGATAAAGTCAAAGAAATCGAGACCAGATGGAACCCTTGTTTAGAGTGGATCTCAGGAGAAGCAAGGAAGGACATTCAGTGGAAGATCAGGACTCTGTGCCCTTGGCTGAGGGGAAAAGACTAAAAGAAGATGGGGAGGGTTGGGGGGGGAGGGTTATTTGTAATTTCAACATCCATATGCTGTAATGGCCAATTGTACTAAAGTCAATAAAACATAAAAATATTTATTTAAAAAAAAAACTCATTGAGAGGGCAGTAGCATTGCAGTTACAGAGTTTTCTGGAGGATGCTTCCGTTCTCGATCCCCATCAGTCCGGCTTTTGCCCAGGTCATGGGACGGAGACAGTGCTGGTTGCTCTGGTGGATGGCCTTCAGTGGCATCTGGACTGAGGCGGCTCGGCGGTACTGATGTTGTTAGACCTATTGGCAGCATTTGATACGGTTGACCATCGGTTGCTGAGTTGCCGTCTTGCTGACGTGGGGATTCAGGGGCTGGCCTTACAATGGCTTCCCTCTTTCCTCGATGGTCAGGGACAAAGGGTGGCGATTGGGGGTGAACTGTCCCAGAGGCACATGCTTGATTGTGGGGTGCCTCAGGGGGCGGTGCTTTCCCTGATGTTGTTCAACATCTACATGCGCCCCCTTGCCCAGATTGCCTGGAGGTATGGGTTGGGTTGTCACCAATATGCTGATGACACCCAGCTCTATCTATTCATGGATGGCCGGCCTGACTGTGTCCCAGAAAATTTGGACCTGGAGTTACAAGCCGTGGCTAGATGGCTCAGGCTGAGTAGATTGAAACTAAATCCAGCAAAGACAGAGGTCCTTTGCTTGGGTTGACGTGGTCCGGGAAGGGAAATTCCCCTACCAGCCTTTGATGGTGTGCCATTGACAATGGCACACAGGGTCAAGAGCTTGGGGGTACTATTGGAGCCTGCCCTGACAATGGAGGCCCAAATAGCAGCCACTGCTAAGTCTGCATTTTTTCATCTTAGGCGGGCAAGGCAGCTGGCCCCTTTCCTGGAACACGACGATCTGACAACAGTGATCCATGCAACGGTCACCTCAAGGTTGGACTACTGTAATGCCCTCTACATGGGGCTGCCCCTGTGCCGAACCCGGAAGTTGAAACTAGTGCAGAATGCTGCCACCCAGCTGTTATTAGGGCTCCCCAGGTGGGAGCATATTTAGCCGGGGTTCCTGGGACTGTGTTGGCTGCCAATAATATGCTGGGTTTGGTACAAGGTGCTGGTTATTACCTTTAAAGCCCTATATGGCCTAGGACCTGCCTACCTTAGGGACCGCCTCTCCCCACATGTTCCCCAGAGAGTGCTTAGATCTGGTTCTCAAAATCTACTAACAATCCCTGGGCCGAAGGAGGCTCGTCTGAAGTCAACCAGGGACAGGGCCTTTTCGATTACAGCCCCTTGCTGATGGAACCAGCTACTGGAAGAGGTGAGAGCCCTGTGGGACCTTGGGCAGTTCCACAGGGCCTGTAAGACAGTCCTCTTCTGGTTGGCATATAACTGACCGGTACCTGAAAAACCCCAAAGGAAGGTTGTAGGATAGCACATTGATAGATCTTTTCTTGTTTTCTTGTTTTAACTGCTGTAAACTATATAATGTATTTTAATATTCATTAATCTTATTGTTAGAATTTTATGTTGTGAGCTGCCCTGAGCCGCCTCGGTGGGGAGGGCGGGATATAAATCGAATAAAATGAAATGAAATGAAATAGAAGTATTAAGAGTTCCTCCTCTAAATTCAGCATGTTAAACTTATTTGGAGAGTAATAAGAAGAAATGTCACTTACTAGCTTACCAAATGTCACTAACTTGGCCAACTTCAGAGGTGAGTGTAAATCCAAATGCCTTCTTGGTTGTTTTTTCTTCCCCATTATGGCTTTGTGTATCTTTCAGAGACAGTGGGAGATATACAGTTCTCGAAGGCACAGCTGCTGAAGCTAAACAATCCAACCAGTAATTAGACCATACAAAGGAGTCCAAAATCTGGTGGATCCAATTAGAACAAATAGAGCAAGATAGGATTTCTTAAATTACTAGAAGGGTGTTTAAAAAGTGCAGATAAAGCTGAGTCTGCAGA
Source organism: Heteronotia binoei (assembly GCF_032191835.1). NCBI lineage: Eukaryota > Metazoa > Chordata > Lepidosauria > Squamata > Gekkonidae > Heteronotia > Heteronotia binoei. The sequence continues at coordinate 64,613 of NW_026799988.1, forward strand.
GCGACTGAAGGACCATGTCTGTCCATTACCATCTTACACCCCACAAAATGAGTTAATGAGCATGAAACAGAATAAATGAAATGTTGCTGTCTTGAGCAGACAGCTGCCTCATTTTGCCTAGTGGCAGAGCTGGCCTAATGCTACAATTGCTAATATTGACCCATTCTGAAAAATATTAACATAGCTACATCCCTAAATCAGAAACTTCTGGAGGTAAAATTGTAAATATAATCTTCATTTGTTTGATATAAAATATTTAATTAAATAACCTTTCGCTTTATAGCCCATTTCTCAGACTATTTTATTTATATCATTCGTTAGCATGATGTATCCCATAGTGATGCTTTATTATGAGCCACTAAGTTGGTGTCTTAAAATCTAATACATAATGTAACTTTATTTGATTTCAGCCTCAGAATCATTTCATATAATTACATTATTTCATTATTTTTTAAAATGCATAGCATAAAAAGGTACATATTCTTAATATAAGCTTTGCACCCTTAAGCCTGAGTCTTAGTCAATACCACTATTACAGATTTGCACCTTGCATACTTAACAGGTGTCAGATAATCAATATCTTTTGCCTGTAAGGTGTTGCTTATATTTTTCTCTGTGTTAGCACAACATGTTTTGCACCATAATATTTCTGGGTATTATTTAATGGATATTGTTTCAGTTGTTCTAAGGTTCAAGGGTAATTGGTGGTGCAGTTTACTATATTGATGATTAAAGATAGCTATAATATTGAAAGGCCTTGACTAGCACTGTTCAAGGCTATATATTCAAGGCTATATGTACATATCAGCAAATAATCATTTGCCTTATCTGGTGTATTGTAAAAGACATGCATTTCTGTAAAAGTGATTGCTATAGCTTGGGGCTCAAACTACACATGATGCTGGAAGTTGTGTCCCCCTCCCCCATATCTGCTAGCATTACATAGGAAACCAGAGTAAGGAGTATAGTTTACACAGCAAAATGAACAAGTGAATGAGGTTGTGGCAGAACAGGCCTGCTCTAGCCTTCAGGCTGTGTTCCACCTTGACCTCCAAGATTTTGTGAACACCTGGAGATCATTTCCTCTCTTGGATAACCTGCCACCACCAATTGACCATTGTAGGAATTGCTCACTGTGAGAGTCAGGACTCCCAGCTTCCTTCCATGATCTGAAGCCTTGCCATTGCTCAGTGCCTGTTCACCATGGGGATGTTTTACTGCCTTGTGCACCCTTTGAGGACTAGCCACTGGCCAACTTCCTGCCTTCTCCCAGCACTTCTTTTAAAATAGCATGTCTTAAACAATGGAGGACTATGTGCTACAGAGAACCACTACCAGCATCAAAAGTTAGTTTTTAGCACAGCACCAAACTGAGCAAGGGATTCAAAAGAAATGGGTAAAATGCAAATCCTCTGTCCTTCTCACTCTACATGCCCTATCAGTTGTTAGAATATAGGACAGGCTTGTTTTGCTCGGGAATGTACAGAGCTCTACAGAGATACCATTACCTTGCGGCTTTCTCAAGCTCTTTAGGCCAGCCAGATAGTCTGTGGCTGCCTTCTCAGTTGAGAGTTCTCATGGACTCAGCACATCAAAGAAAGAGCTTCCTCCTTGCTCCCCTGAATTTTATCATCTCTCCAGGAAGCTTTTCCTGACATCTTCAGAATTTTTTTCCTAGCCTTAATTTCTTCAAGTTTTTGTTTCCTGCTTGGGGAAAGGGGAGAGGTTGACCCACCTCATTGTCTAGAGCTATTAGCATTTGTTAAGAGGTAGCTAAGGTGAGCCTGGAAAACCATTTACTGACTTCCTCCTCCCTGCTTGTTCTCTGTCTGGAGAGGAGTAGGGGGAAACAGTACAATTTAACATGTCATCTTCACAGTAAGACTAATGGAAGGTTGGGAGGTTTCCAGCTCACTTTGTGCAGCTGGCCACATGGAATGAAAGAGTCTATACTGGGCCTCTGAGACATGAATGAGTAAAAGGAAGGATCAGGCAAGAGGTGTTTATACCAGGGAAAGATGTTTCCACAAATCATTCCCTCCTGCTGGGCTCTACATGGTCTGTCTTTTCTGGATTCCTCCTTTTGGCATGAAAACGTTATGAAAGCATCATCACCCCAGAGTTGGAAATGACTGGTGCTTGCACAGGGGACCTTTCCTTTCCTTTCCTTTTGGGGTGCCACATACTTGTTATGGTGGAGAATGGGATTAAAAATAGAATAGGTGCTGGTGACCACCCAGTTTACATTTCAGGATTACATCCGTGCTGTGGTATTTCTTTTAAATATCCTTGCAACCTATGAATGTGGACCCCAAGGGCCCATGCAGAGCAGCACTCCAAAAGTCCTTTGAATCTGACAGTAACCTTCAATGGAAGGCAAAAGAGCATTTAGAGGGAGAACTGAATGCTGATTAGGTAGTTGACAGTGAGCAATGCAGCACCTGCAACTAGAGAGGCAGACGGAGGGGGCAGGGTTGGGCAAGGGATGATTAAAGAGGGGGTATTATTGAGGGGTTTGTGACATGTCAATGTTGGGAGAAGAGAGAACAGAGATAGACAGTGAGTGAGAGATCACAGGGATAGATGGATAGAGAAAGAAAGAGACTGTGCATGCACAGAGGCATGCAGGTTGCTGTGCAGCTTTGCCAGCACATGCTCATACTGACTCACAATATCTCCCAGTTCAGCCCATGAGTACTCTTTCCACATAAGTAAATTTTCTGTGGCTGTCAGAATTGAATGTAATTGTTGAAAAAATGAAGCTAGGGTTCAACTGGGAGATTAGTTTCCTGATCCCTACAGGGACACTCGTAATAGGAACTACTGGGATGTGCATGGGGATGCGGGTTACGAAGGAGAAAGTAGAAGGAGGCAGGCACTCTTATTGAAGAGTGGTCAGGGACCACAGCAATAGAAAAAGAACATGGAAAAGGGGGGAGATAGAGATCACACACACAATGGAGCCGGCAGGTCAGCAGAAGGATACATCAGCCTGGGCTCTCTCACACACAGAAGCCATCTCCAGGCCAGGAGATAGGATGAGGGATACTCTTGTTAAATCATGATGGGGTGGGCATTTAAAGTGTAATACAGAAAGTATTGTTGGCATCAATGCATCAAAACCAAAATTTATACATTTCAGGAGGCTTAATGCACAAGTAGGAGTTAAGCTTCTTGACCATGGACTGAGCTGGTTGAGAGTCCACTGGATATCAGGGAATAGAAACACTTGCATCTAATCAATAGCTGTTATTTAAAGATACATTGGAGGTCAGGATGAATGTAGTTTGCCATGTGTTTTGGGCCACATAGAATTAAAGCATCGAAAGTGGACCTCCATGAGAAGTGTCAGGCCAAGCAAATGATAGCACAAGAGGTATGTAATTCACAGTTCTGAAACCAGGGAGTTGATTTTTCATAAATCATTCCCCACTACAGCATGCTGACTATTGTCTCCAGGACTAATAAATGCACTCCCTGATTTGGCTCCATGGTTGTCTCGTACATATGCCTAACTACCACATCACGGGGAGAGAAATGCCCTCCCTAAGCTATCTCAGAATCACAGTCCAAGCAAATGATAGCACAAGAGGTATGTAATTCACAGTTCTGAAACCAGGGAGTTGATTTTTCATAAATCATTCCCCGCCACAGCATGCTGACTATTGTCCCCAGGACTAATAAATGCACTCCCTGATTTGGCTCCATGGTCGTCTTGTACATATGCCTGGCTACCACATCACGGGGGGAGGAATGTCCTCCCTAAGCTATCTCAGAATCACAGGGCAATTTAGAGTCCTCAGCATCTGTGTTGGGGAAGCTGAAGTCCAATATGTTTTGTATCACCATGCATGCCAAGATCAGATCCATTGCCCATGCATTCTGAATTGCCTACTTACAGTCATTGCAATCCCATCTCTCCCTCAGCTGTCTCAGGGCTTTCTGTATTTTTTTTTATTTTTTATTTTATTCGATTTATATCCTGCCCTACCCCACCGAGGACCAAGGGCGGTCCTCTCATTCTATGACTGAAGAGTTCCTTTTCGGGATTGTCACTCACAGAATCCTCACCATAAGGTTGCATGAGCCACTGGTGGACTAAACAGCAATAGCCCTCAGTACAATTAGTGATGGAACACACTCTCTGGAAAATCTGCATAAATCAAGAATGGGGTATCCAGGCACGAAACATACCCTATCTATGGTTAGAAGTAAGGGCGTTTCCTCAATGTATAGGTCAATGGGGCAATATTTGAGAGGTATGTAATTCACAGTTCTGAAACCAGGGAGTTGGTTTACTAAGTCACACTTTTCTGCACTGCGTCTCCAGTCATACACTACCTGTGAAAATGAAATCAGACAGCAGAAATCAAAATAGCATTCAGATCAGATTTCCAACTGTTCCTAATAAATAATAGTTTGGTTGAGCATTTATAATATTAAAGAATGTGTGCAGTCTGGATCAAATTTTAATTAGTGAAGTTTCAATTCCACATCTAGTTAAGCTGAGCAAGGAATCAAAGCATTCCTGGAGCTGATGAAAACTGGAAATGGGATGTGAGTGTGATGGTTTCTTTACAATGGTAGCAAGACTGATCTAATTTTAGTGGAAAATTATTCCTTATTTTAAAAACCCTGAGCAGCCATGTTTCTAAATACACTGCTATAGCAAGATACTTTATCAGGAAAACTTGTTGACTTTTTATTTAGGGCACACATTGCCTCACTTTTAATACCAATAGACAATAGTAACCTCAAACTGCCTGGCTCTCTTTCACTGAAGTCAGTAAAAACTAATCCAATTTGCATCATTTGAGACACTCATTCTGCTTTCTTATTTACATAACCTGTAATAACTTCAGCTTACAAGGTTCTTTTGCCCAAAACAGGAAAGAACAGATAAAGGATTTTCACTGTGGCTCAGCAAAGGGCAATTCCTCTTCCAGTTAATTTCAGTGGATAAAAGACTTTTACATTTCCAGAATACCAACATTAGCAATTTATAATTGGTTTATTGATTTGCTGTACATAGCTATGCTCCTTTCCTTCACCAGATCACCTTCCTCCTAAATCCAGTGATGTGTGAAAAGGTATGTGAAAAGAATGTGCTGTTAAGTCACTGTGGGTACATGGTGACCCCATCCATGGGCACTCCAGGCAAGACACAAGCAGAGGTAGCTTGCCATTGCATTCCTCTACATAGCAACCCCAGTCTTCCTTTGTTGTCTCCATAAGTACAGATTGTGGCCAACTCTGCTTAGATCCCAAGCTCTGACAAGTTTGGGCTAAACTGGGATAGTCAGCAGTTCAAGTGTGTGAAGCTGCATGTACATCTGTGGTTTATTCAACTTTCAGACATGTTCTGATTGCCATTGTAAGCCTCTTCTACCACCTCGCTCTAGCCTGAGGCTTAAGATAGTGTGTATCTTAATGTCTCCAGGAAGCATTAAAACAGAGCACAAACATTTCCCTATCAAATTTTAGCCTCCTAACCATGAGTATTTAGATGTATACTACCTCCAATCATGGAAGTTTTATTCAGCTGTTGTGAATATGAGATTCCCAAAAGCCTCGGTTGGAAATGCGGCCCTTTCCCGCCTGCGCTGCTTCAGCGGCAATAGGGCGGGGGCCGTTCTTTGCCTCCCCGGACGGAGCGAGGCAAACGGCTCTTGCCCATCCGGGGATCATGGGCAAGGGAGTGTCGTTCGGAGCTCCCTCATGCAGCGCGCGGTTGCGGCCTGCCTGAGCCTCATTGGCTCTCCTTTCTTCTTGTGCCGTTCTGAGGACCTCTGAGCTACCGGCTTGTTTCTGGCGTGGTTTCTGTGTCCCTGGGGGATAGTGAGTCGCTTCCTTCCTCTCCCCCCCACCTTCTCGATGGGAGGGTTGGAGCCCTTTCGGACGGCTGTTCTGGGCTTGGGTGGTCTTCTGCCCTTTCACATTGCGAGGATTCCTGAGCTACCGGCTTGCATTTCGGCGCGGTTGTCACTGGGTCCCTGGGGGTAGTGAGTCGCTCCTTTCCTCTCCCCCCCGCTCCGCCTTTTCAGACGGGAGGTTTGGAGCCCTGTCGGTCAGCTGTTTGGAGCTTGGAGTGTGGGGTTGATTCAGTAAAAGGCAGCTTCACATTTGCTTCTGCCCGTCGCCCCCCCTCCTCCTGGGGCCTTTGGATTTTATTTCAACACAGCCTCCCCCCTACTGGGGAGTGGGTTTTTTCTGGGCCTCAGGAGTTATAGGTTGGAGGTTATGGCTCCTAGAAAGGGAAAAGGGGGAGCTAAAGGTAAGCAGCCCCTCAAAAAGGGGGTTGACAAGAAGTGCCCACCGAATCCACACCCTGGGGAGGAAGATGAGGCATGCACTAGGCTTGCCATAATAGAGCATTTGGGGGTATTGGAAAAACAGTATGGTGTGGACCCGGTTGCATCTGGTTTAACTAAGGGACGCAAGGTGGCTAGGACATCCACCAGGGCATTCGAACAGGAAGTTCTGGCTCATCTTTCTTCTTTACAGGATATGGCTAACCGGACCCCTGCAGATGACGATTCTGAGTTGGATGGGGAGGGCAATGTCCCTGCAGGGGTGGGCCCTTCTGTGCCAGGTGGGGCCCCAACCCCAGTGGTGCTTGCAGTCAACGTCGAGGACTCAGACGGTAAGTGTGGCACCCAAGGTGGTAATAGCGGGTGGCCCTGGGGTTGGGTTCCTCCAGGCACGTCTGGACCTTCTGGATCTGTGGCTCTAGTTTGCCCGGGGGGCGGGGCAGGTCTCTCATTTTTCCTGGCAGTACGGGTGTGTGGGCCACACCCTCCCAGGGTCAAGTTTTCCTGTGGGCCAATACCCAAGGGTCTGTATCGGCGGCTTTGCCTTCCACCTCACAGGGGGCTGCAGTGCAGACGGCAATTGGGGGAGCCTTACCGTGGGGTCAGCAATCTTATAATACCTGGCCGGTGGGTTGGCCGGCCGCTCATTGGGGTGGTTGGGGCTTGCCCTCTACATCCTATGGCTCTTTGCCCTTCCACTCCCAGCCTTTTGGTGACACTGCCATGCCACTGGGTGACCATCTGATGGTGGCTACCCATGAAAAAATTTCGCGTGGCGAGTATGTCCATGTCTTTAGTCTTCTTTATAGGGAGCTGGAGAAGAAGGATAAAGATGAGTTGGATGAAAAAGACAAAGAGAAACTCAAGTGGAGAAAGGTTGACAGGAATTGGGCCAATTGGTTGCCCGGCTTTCTGATATATGCAGGTGTTATAGCGCGGGCGCAGCCTTCACGGGCTGCCCCGCTATTTCAATATTGTGATATCATATACAAGGCCTACACGGATTTCTCAGGCACTGCGTGGCTGCAGTACGACCAGGAATTCCGTATGAGGGCGGTGTTAAATCCTGTAATGCCATGGGATCAGATTAACCAGCAGCTTTGGCTGCAGTTGATGTCTCCGGCTAAGCCCAACAGTGGAGACAGATCAGACAGTGGGCATCTGGTGATTAAGCAGGCAGCTGTGAGTGGTTCCCGCCCAGCAGCGGGGCAGCCGGTTCAACCCCGGTTGCTGTGTTGGGAATATACATCACAGGGAGTCTGTAACCGCAAGACGTGCAAGTACAAGCATGAGTGCCCGCTGTGTGGGGGGTCCCACGTTTTGTCCTCTTGCAGTAAGTCCAAGCTCAGGTCAGGGGGTAAGCAGCCCGCCGGCGGCGGTTGCACCCATTCAGTTATTAAAGGGTCCCAGCCCCATCAGACTGAGGGTACTTAAGGAAATTCTGGCTCATTATCCTAAGGTTGCTGAAAGGGATTATCTTGTTGAGGGTTTTTCTGTTGGGTTTCATATTCCATTTCAGGGCCCTCGGGTCCCTTTTAGGGCTAGGAATTTACGTTTTATCGTTGGGATGGAGCAGGTGGTCCGGGACAAAATACGGAAGAAATGTGCTGATGGCCAAGTATTGGGCCCTTTTGACAGTCCACCAGTGCCTAACTTAAGGGTATCTCCATTGGGGGTTGTGCCGAAGAAGGCGCCGGGTGAATTTCGGCTCATTCACCACTTGTCGTTTCCAAAACGCGGGTCGGTTAATGATGCCATTCCTGAATATTTATGTTCCGTTAGATACACCTCCTTTGACCAAGCTGTCAAAGTGGTCCGAAGCTGTGGTGTTGGAGCGGAAATGGCGAAATGCAACATTAAGTCTGCATTTCATCTTCTTCCAGTACACCCCAATGACTTTGAGCTCCTGGGGTTTATGTTTGGGGGCAAGTATTATATGGATAGGGCTCTACCTATGGGATGCTCCATATCATGCTCCGCCTTCTAACGCTTTAGCTCCTTTTTAGAGTGGGCATTGCGTTAGCGGGTGGGGTCTGCCAATTTAGTTCATTAACTTGATGATTTTTTGTTTGTGGGCCCTGGAGGGTCCGGGCAGTGCGCCCGAATGCTCCACTCTTTTCTGCAGCTGGCGGCGGAACTTGGGGTCCCCCTGGCGCATAAGAAGACTGAGGGTCCTGCACAGGTGTTAACATTTTTGGGGATCGAGTTGGATACCTTGCGGCAAGCTTCATGGCTTCCGTCTGAGAAGGTACAGGGTTTGCAGGAAAAGCTGGCAGCACTGAGGGCCAAGCGTAAGGTTTCCTTGGTTGAACTCCAGCAGATTGTGGGGCACCTCAACTTTGTATGCAAAGTGGTTGCCCCAGGCAGAGCTTTTCTCCGGCGACTTTGTGACGCCATGGTCGGATTGTGCTTGCCTCATCACAGGATTAGGATCAATAGTGGCATGCGCCAAGATTTGGATGTATGGGACCAGTTCTTATCCTCATTTAATGGCGTTTCCTTTTTGTGCAGGGATATGAGGATCGAGGCGAAGTTGCAGATTATGTCTGACGCCGCTGGTTCCATCGGGTTTGGGATTTACTTTTGCGGACATTGGTGTGCGGAAAGCTGGCCTAGTGAGTGGCTGGATAGTGGACTCTGCTGTAATCTTACTTTCTTGGAGTTTTTTCCAACAGTTGTTGCAGTGAGGCTTTGGGGTCCAGAGTTGGCAAACCAAGTGGTGCATTTCTGGTGCAACAACATGGCAGTTGTGCACGTTATTAACAATTTGACGTCTAAATGTGTTCATGTTATGGGCCTTGTGAGGGCTTTTACACGTGATTGTTTGTGTCTTAACATTTTGTTTCTTGCCAAACATGTGCCTGGTGTGTGCAACGGAGTAGCAGATGCTCTGTCTTGCCAACAGATGGAGAGATTCAGATAGCTGGCACCGGAAGCCGACATGCAGCCGGCACGAATGCCTCCAGAAATTTGGCAGCTTGGCGAGTTAAGGCCGACCGGGCAATGCAGTTAGCCCTGGCGCCCAGCACCAGAATGGCTATAGTCGCTCTATCGAGCAGTTTCAAGTTTTTAGGGATCAGGTAGGGTTGAGTTCGAGATGGCCTATTCCTGCTTCGCATCTCATGCAGTTCTGCGTACATTTAAGAGGTAAGAGGCTTGTGGTCAAATCCATACGGGCAAAGTTGGCCGCGTTGGCATTTGACAGCAAGTCAAAGGGCTTCGCCGATAACATGGGCGATTTTCGGCTTCGCAAGATGATGGAGGGATGGGCCTGGGAACAGGGTCCCCAACCTGATCCCAGGCATCCCATTTCTCCTTCCGTTTTAAGGGGTCTTTATAAGGTTTGGAAGGCAGTCTGTAATTCTAAGTTTGAAGTTTTATTGTTCCATGCTGCTGCCTTGATTGCCTTTTTGGGGGGCATTCAGAGTTAGCGAGCTCATAGTTGGCTCACGCCATGATTCTTCTGGTCGGGCCCTCCAGGCTGGGGATGTTAAAATCGAGGGTGACCAGGTATCCATAAGGGGCACAGGTCCAAGACCGATCAGTAGCAGAAGGGCGTCCTTATCGCCCTGAGAGCATGCCGGGAGCGGGACATCTGCCCAATTCGGGCTCTGAAGCAGTACTTGGCTAAGCCGCCCTGAGCCTGCTCTGGCGGGGGAGGGCGGGGTATAAATAAAAATTTTACATTACATTACATTACATAAGCGGGGCGATCTGGACGGCCCCCTTTTTTGTCACGAGGATGGGTCCCCATTAACCAGGTTTCAGTTCTGGGCTGTCACTTCCAGGGCCCTGGAGAAACTTGAGTTGGGAGGGGTCAAGTTTGGCACCCACTCCTTTCGCATCGGAGCTGCCTTTACTGCTGCTGCCATGGTGTACCCTGTGCCCGTTATACAGCGGGTTGGCCATTGGTGGTCATCTGCTTACAAGAGTTACGTTCACCCATTGGACGTGTGAGTTGGAGTGCGCATGGGCCTTTGATTCGACACGATGTTCAATTGGTTATATTTTTTCTATTCTAGGTGCTGTGGTGCGGCGTGAATGGCGGAGGATTCTGATCGCTGGCCACAGAATGGTGTTTTGGGCTGCCCACCAGGCTCGATGTTCGCCAATTGGTTCTCAATTGGGGCTCAGCGAGTGGGCCGTTGTCGAGTGGCAGGGCCGGCAGGGCCTTCACTGGGCCGGGCTCTTGCCCCTCTTGTTTCAAGGGAGGAATGGTCCTCCGCCTCACATTTTGGTGATCCACCTTGGTGGAAATGACCTTGGTTTGTTGAAAGGGAAGGCCCTTTCACTGCAGGCTGTGGAGGACCTGCGAGTGATACGGAGCAGGTGGCCCGAGGTGCTGATATTGTGGTCCACCATCTTGCCACGCAGGGTCTGGAGGGCAGCTTGGGATCCTGTGGGGATCAACAGAGCCAGGCATAAGGCCAACAAGGCAATCAAGAAAGCACTTAGTGGCGGCTTGGGTATCTACTTGCCGCACCCTGCGATAAAAGTTGAAGAGGCGGACCTGTATCGGCAGGACAGCGTCCACCTGTTCGTGAAGGGTAACAGGGCGTTTTTACACGATCTATGGCTGGGGCTGCGGTTGGCTTTAGGCCAACCGGTGGGCCCAATTGCCTAAGCTGAGGCTTGGCATTGGGGTGGCTGAAGTTTTTTGTTGGCTAGTTAGGTAACCGGTGAGCACCCTTGGTTTATTCCCTGTTTCAGGGAATGTGGCGGGATGGTACAGCAGAAGGGCTCCATGGTTCTCTGCTGGTATGCCCGCTATAGGGTTCCCTCCTCTGGCAGGTTAGCTGGAGTCGGCACCTGGCCGGTCGAGGGTATACCTGGCCTTTGCCGGCCCGGCATTAGCCGTTCTGATTGGCTACTGCCGGGGGCTGGGTGGCTCGCTTGCCAGACTTGGAAGGGTCAGGGGTTACCCTTGGCTTGTCCGGCAGTTTAGGTTGCCCCATGCCTTGTTCGTTCAATAAAGTTGCCCTGTTTTCACCCATACTAATTGTTTGTCTTGTTCTTCCTACTGGGGAGGGCAATGCGGCCCTTTCCCGCCCGCGCCGCTTCAGCGGCAATAAAGTGGGGGCCGTTCCTTGCCTCCCTGGACGGAGCGAGGCAAATGGCTCTCGCCCATCCCGGGATCACAGGGGGCGTGGCTAAGGGCTTTTAAACCCGGACGCGCCTTCCGTGGCGCAGTCTCAGCTGGGCTTTCATCGGCCCACCCTCCCTCCCTGCAATAGTACAGGCTTCTCTGGTTGCCGGTTTGCACGGGGCCAAGTAGGAATTTTTTCATCTCAACCGATTGGCCGGGTTGGGATGTGTTTTGCCTACCTTGTACTGTTCGCATTCTTAAGTTTTGGTAACTTTGTGGTTGAAGTTTTTTGTTGGCTAGTTAGGTAACCGGTGAGCACCCTCAGTTTATTCCCTGTTTCAGGGAATGTGGCGGGATGGTATGGCAGAAGGGCTCCACGGTTCTCTGCTGGTATGCCTGCTATAGGGTTCCCTCCTCTGGCAGGTTAGCTGGAGTTGGCGCCTGGCCTGTTAAGAGTATACCAGGCCTTTGCCGGCCCGGCATTAGCCGTTCTGATTGGCTACTGCCGGGGGCTGGGTGGCTCGCCCACTGGACTTGGAAGGGTCAGGGGTTACCCTTGGCTTGTCCAGCAGTTTAGGTTGCCCCATGCCTTGTTCATTCAATAAAGTTGCCCTGTTTTTCACCCATACTAATTGTTTGTCTCGTTCTTCCTACTGGGGGGGCAAAAGGATGATGAACTTGGATCTATCAAGAACGACTCATATTTTTTATGGTGGCAGACACAGGACTGTTTCATTTATTCTCAGATAACTTCTTCAATAGGAGTTGAATTGAACAATTAGGAGAAAGGGTGTGATACAAAAGTGGTATCAGTCTACCTAATCCTGAATGTTTTGGAGCTGAACATAAGAAGAGCCCCTGCACAGTGCACAATCAAGCCAAAGGCCTATCAACTCAAGAAGGAGCAGTGAACCAGATGCTTCCCAAAATCCACCAAGTAAATCATAAATGCACTTGCCATCCTCTGCTGTTGCATGCTGTGGTGCAACTAGTATTTAGGGATATATTGACTCCGACTATGAAGGTTCTGCTTATGGCCAACAGTCTGGCTGGTCCTCCATGAAATTGTCTAGTGCCCTTTTAATGTCATTTAAGCCAGTGCCCAGCACTACAACCTGTAACAAGTTCTATAAATTAATTAAGCACTTGTGTGTTGAGATATTTTTTTTATCTGTCCTGAGTCCATCATGCCCTGTCCATCATGTCACAGGGCACAGATGATAGCTACCAGTATTATGGAACTGGAAGAAAAGGTTTCTCCAGCCATTTCCATGGTGATCCATCCTGTGATCACATTCATGTTAGATTACTGCTATGCTCTTTGCATGGGGCTGCTTTTGGAGCATGCCCAGAAAATTCCACTAGTCAAATATGTGTCAGCCAGGCTATTGCTGGGGGTGGAGGAGGGATAGATAGATGTTGTCATACTTGTGCTGAAACTTCTGCACTAGTTGTCTGCCTGTTTCTGTCCACAATTGTAAGTGGTTCTTACCTTTAATGGCCAAACAGTTTTGGCTTAGGGTACTTGAAAAATCAACTCCTCCTGTACTGTTTAAGATACAGATAAGATCCTACTCATAAACCCTACTCTTTGTGTTTCTGTTTTCAGATATGAGGCAGGTGGGAATCAGAATTAGGGCTTTTTTAGTGGTGGACCCTCATCTGCCAATCCCCCATGAGGTTTGTCTGCCAGAGTGGTCTTAACTATGGGGCATCTGAAGCAGCTACCCTAGGACCCAAGTTGATTTCCCATGTCTCCACCTTAATAATGGATGGGAAAAGAACAGGGATAACAGGCTTCCCACTGCCATACACAACCTCCTTCAGGGCTTGGTAGCCAGCTCAGTGATGACACAGCACACCCCTCCTTTGGCAGCCACAAGATCTCACCCCCTTGGCAGCCAGTTTGGTGGTAGCAACATGCACCTGTCCCCTCAGGAACTGGTTTGAGAGCCATCACTTGCTGAGGGCTGGGGTGGCACTGAGATGGTATGGGAGGTGAAATCCAGCAGGGGTGGCAAAGGGTGCAGTGATTCTGGGGCACTAATCATTCATGATTTTATAAACAACCAGTAATTTAGAAAATGTATAGGCTGCCTCTCCAGAACCCGCTCAAGGTGAATACTATTCTGTCATTATTTCATTTATTATGATCCAAGATCAAATAGAGGAAGAAGAGTTGGCTTTTATACCCTGCTTTTCTCAATCTTACGGAGTCTCAAAGCAGCTTGCAATCTCCTTTCTTCCATCTCCCCAGAAAAGGTACCCTGTGAGATAGGCGGGACTGAGAGAGCTGTGAGAGAACTGTGACTGGCCCAAGGTCACCCAACAGACTTCATGTGGGAAGAGTGGGGAATCAAAACCTGTTCTCCAGATTAGAGTCTGCCACTCTTAACCACTACACCATGCTGGTTAAGGTCAGCCAACACCAACATAAGGGCACAAGCTAAACACAATAAAACATATATACATAATTCTGTTACATCATCCCTATTTGTAATCTTGGTTCTAAATTTAAAACCCTCAGACTTTTCCCTATAAGGAAGATGCTCCAAGCCTTTTTCTACATATTTCCTGGTTCTGTAGTTTTTAGGGGCCACACTTATGGAAAATAAAGTCAAAATGTCAACTGCAGAGATCTTCTGAAGCCTGAACAAAGCACCATGATAATAAGACATAGCTCTAATTCCCTGTTCCAGCTAAATGCAGATTGAATGATTAAGCATGCTTTTAACTTAGTTTGTTGTTATCTAGCTGTTTGTTCTCCTACAAAGTTTGTTTATCTTTGTGGTTCAAAAGCTTTTAAAAATGTGGTTTTTTTCTAGTGATTTGGTATATTTTAGCTAATTCTGTATCATTCTTTTGGGTGAATTCCAAGGACTAAAAAGTGGGATTCAATTATGATGATGGTAGGGTACATGGGTATAGGTTCAAACCATAATCCTACTAGGGCTTACTTTCGACAGCAGAGCTCATCTGAAAAAAGGGGATAGTTCAGGAGCACAAGCCAGGAGATGAGATTAGTACCCTTGTGATGAAATACATTTTTTCTCTGGAGGTTTGACAGGAGCAAAACCTTCACTCTGGCTATTAGCTACAAGGTGTAGATGGAACACTATGTCTAAGGCAGTGATGCTCTGTATTCTTGATGGTGGGGAGCCACAGTGGGAGGTCTTCTGGAGTTCTGGCCCCATTGGTGGACCTCCTAATGGCATCTGGGTTTTGGCCACTGTTTGACACACAATCAAACTAGATGGGCCAGATTTAGAAAGGCTTGTCTTTTGCTCTTATGATCTGCGTTCAACCTCACTCCACAGGTATCAGTGATGAGGATCCAGATGTTGAGACTTTAGTCTTCATGTCTCTTTACTGTCACCTAAAAGCATTAAAGCATTTAATCTCACCTTCCCCTCAGCTGCTATTAGCTTAGAGAAAGAAAAAAAAACAGGCAGTCAATTTATGACGACTATGACTACTGCTACTACTACTACTAAACTATCCCATCCATCCACCCACTGCTCGAGAATTCCAGGAAAGAAGGGAAAATGTTGTCACGTTGTCATGTTTCTTAAAGGGATTTTTTTAAAAAAGGGAAACCAAAGATGTCAGGTACTATTTGATAGACATTTTTCTATCCTTGTTATGGAAAAGAAAGAAAGGCATGCTTTTAGTTGGCACCTGTTTAGTTGCAACTCATTAGTCTAAAAATAAAGTGTGCCATTCTTGTCATAATTGTTTATTTATATGCAAATTTGTGCAGAATTACTGAGTGAACAATTAAAACTCCTATGATTAATCAACTGAATTACTTCAATCAGGTGTCAGCCCTCAATATTATTCAAGCACAATAATGCCTGAACATTAAATTGCACCCACTGTAATTAATGAGCATACAACCATTTTTTAATGTGTGGCTTTGTGAAGTTTTAGTGATGTATTAGAATCTGTCTCTCTTTGTGTGCGCACACACACCCATGCACATGCATGGACATGTTTGTAAATATATCTTCTGTTTGTGATCCGGACATTTCTCCACAGAGAGTTTAGGCAAGCCTGAAGTACTCAGTTTATATTGAGAGATTCCTAAATGCATTTGGAACTTTTATGACTGTAGGGTGCCTTTTAATGTTCCTGTGTAAAATTCTTTAAGTTGCACATTAACAGCGCCTTTTTGACTTTACTCATTGGGACTGAGTGGGAATCAAGATTGATAATTGACTATCTACAAAACTCACATTCATTTGAGAGAGGGAAAGTTCCTTTCATAGGACAAAATTATTTATTTATTGACAATATGTGTGAGCTATTTACAAAATGATCAAAAAAAATTATTTAATAAAGTTGGTTGCACACACACATACACACAAATATTCTTTAAAGTTAGCAATAATACAATTTATAAACTCCACCTGGGAAAAATCCTCCTTGAAAGGCTGCTGACATTTCGAACTACAACAAAGCAGAGTGCTCGTGTACAAAAGTCTTCAGCTGGCAGCAGCCATGTCTGGGTTTACTGCCTAAATATTTCGTACTATTGCTGTAATGATTAACCAGCACAAGTGTTAAGCAAACAACTGCTCTCAGTACCAACCCCTGATCTCATGTCTGTCTGTAATATTTGTTTGCAAGGACAGAAAGGGCAGCAGCAGCACAGAAAGGGTTTCTACCGGACAGGGAAGAAGTAATCCTTTCTCAGAGATCTACTGCAAGCTATACACTCACAAACCTCTTCCATACACAAGGCATGCATATGTAATACTTCCCCTCATTTTACTCACATCAGCTCAAGGGCTCTACTTCAGATGTAGCACTAAAATATTTAGTGGATTGAACTATACTTCTTATTGTCTGAGAGCCTGTGAAAATGTGGCCCTCGATTAGATTTCCAAAGGAGAGCCTTTTCTTTACAAACTATGTTAAGTGGTATTAATAGTTGCTTAAAATCCTCATTGCTAGTGCACTGCATAACTTTTTGAGTGAATATTTTGTTGCACACATTCAAAGAGGTTTTAATCTGTACTTGAAATCAACATCAGTTGTTGGTTGTAAAACTCCAAGTCCTGCACGCGACTGGTCTAATGAAGGGCATTTCACATTCTTCTCCACAAGCTCCACCTCAAAGCAGGAAAGCAACAAAGTCAAAAACTGTTTAATTTCATGAACTGCAAATAATCTTCCAGGGCATTTGGCATGTCCTGTTCCAAATGGCATGTAGTAATATTTTAACTTCTGACCATTGCGATAAAAAATGGTCTTTTCTTCTCCATTTTCACTAAGATAGCGGTCATACTTGAATGCCTGTCAACAAAGCCCCAAATAATGTAATTGTAAATGCAATGTTATTTAAGGTCAGCATTAGATGACTTCACATTTTTACATGTAACGTGAGTATTCAATACTTTCCCTGAATACTTGAATATAAATCTTTCTATAAGGAAATCTTTAGCTTCCAGATATTCTAGTAATCATTCCATACCGCTCTATTTCAATAGTCATCAAACAAAAGCTTATACACAAATACTGGGGGTTATTGCAAGAAAATGTTAACAGTGGATGCTGATGTTTGATCCACAGACAGGATCTCTTGGGAAGAAAGTTGTGTTCCATGAGCACACCTGCCTTTGCACTGTGAAGGATCCAAACCACTGCTAACTAAACTGAAATTTGGTTTTAATTTTAACTGAGAGATTTCTCCTGTTCCGTTACAATTAAACCCAAGAACAACCTCTTTCTGTTGACTTCAGTAGGCATTACAATGATATTTTCTCTCCTCTGATATTGGGCAGAAACATGCTTGGTATTTATTAGAGAAATCATAGCGTGCCTTCTAATTAACAAGTTGGAGCCTGCGATTTCATTTTGTCAGCACCAGTGTGTTCTGCTGGCACAAAGATCTCTACAAGATATTCTTGCATTAATAGAGGACACCAGGCATCAGTGGAAGGCTCCTTGCACTTGAGGAACACACAGATGATGATGATGGAAAAAACGAGTACAGAAACTGCTGATGCTGATGGGTTATTTTTGGAAAACCCCATATGTGTTTCATTGCTATTAGGAAGTGTTTGAAGCCCAGAGCATGGAGCAAGAACAGAGGGGATTTAACCATCTTTCTTATACCATTTTTGTAAGCAGGATCAGCCACAGGGTTCCTGTTTGGGTTGCTAGCATGGTTCATGTGCCCTGACAGATCATATCAACAAAACAAAGTCTGAAATTTGTATGTAGGGTTGCAAGAGCCTTCTGATGGAGGTGGAGTTTCCTTGCTTCCAGCCCCACCACTGTGCCACTGATCAGCTATCTGGCAGGGGAACTTACCCTGAAAAATAGGGTAAATAGGGCAGCCCAGCCAATGTACAGCTACATGTCTATGTCACTGCCCACATGTCATCATGTTGGGGATCTCAGGTTGAAGCTCTGTTACTTGAGCAAAAACTCTATGGTAAATTGCCACCTTGATGTGATGACAACCCTTCTGGGTCATGTGGGCAGTGATGTAGGTACATCATTGCATGGAGGCTGGGCCTCCATCTTGCTCCCAGGAAGTCCCCTCATCCCCTATCAGTTCCCAGGAGGGACCTGGCAACCCTAATTGTAAAGTGTGGTAAGGCTGAAAATTTCACTTGAAATTCAGTTGTAAATCAACATTCCTGCAAGGTTAACAATCGATCCAGAAACATAGTTACAACCACATTTTATAGGTTTCACACATGCATAAATACAGGTACATTTAAAAATTATTTTCTGATTTTTCTCACTTGTACACTATCAGCAGGAGAGGGGCTAAAAGGAATTAAGTTGGATATGTGAATTTGGGCTTAGGTATAGAGGTATCTATTTCAATACAAATGTTTTTAGAGTGCAATCCAGGGGGTAGGGGCGGAAAGTCTTTTGGGAGCAGATGAGTCACTACGTGGGCGCAGGAAGGGTTTGCGCCGACATACGACCGGAACCGCCACAGCGGAGGGGAGTTCTGTGGGCGGGGGGCTGCCCAAGCGCTGCTCCGTCCGAGGGCAGCGGTGCCTGAGGGCTGCACCCGAGCATGGGCGGATGTGAGGCGGAGTGCAGCATTCAGGCAGAGAAGGGGGTGGAATTGGGGGCGCGACCAGGCTTAGGCGGCTTCCTGAGCAGTTTGGCCCATGACATGCCCCCCCCCCAAGAGGCGCAACTTTACGCCTGCAAAAATGGTGGCGTGGCCCATAGGCACTCATTGAAACCAAAAACAAAGGTTGCCTTCACCGCTGCGGAAGCTCGCAGACCCCTTAGGGAGCAGTGTGATTGCCTCACCAATCTCCTCGCACCTCGGGCTGATGAGCCCCCTCCCCAGCACCTAATTGCAGTCTCCCCCCTCCTAGAAATATGTCCGCTCTGGCCTCGCACAATTCAGTTATTAGGGAGAGGAGCGCTTGGCGGGAAGTTCTGTTGGTGATCTCCCAGCCATATGGACTTATAGTGAGGGACAGGCAGGCATGTTGGTGACAGGTTTTGCACCTCGTGGTTGCTTTGACAGTATCTGTCACTTGCGAGGGGGAGAGAGAGGTCTCTCCCTTGGGGCTAACTGCCTTTTTTTCCAGGTCTCCACAGGTTCCGGGCTCCCGGAGGCTCTGCATGCGAGGACTGTCATTCATGGCTGGGTAAGTGCCACTGTCCCTCCCAGCCTCCCCCTCCCCTCGCTCTCGACCGCTCAGTGTGCGAGCGTCTCTGGCACTTGAACCAGGCAGTGGGCTCTGGCAGGGGGCATATGCTGACCTCGCTCCCTGTGCTGCCGCCTGCTCCCTTCCCTTGGTCTGCCCTCTGCAGCATTCCCAACTCCTGGCGGGGCATGGAACATGTGTGTGTGGCAGATGCTCTGTTGTGGGGAGGTGGGTCAGAGACTGTCCCTTTAAGACAGCACCCAGCTGAAATGCAGCCTGCTTTTCCAGCCACCGCCCCTGAAGGTGCTCTTGATCTCTGTCTCCATTTTGCAGGTGGGACTCAAACACAGAGGCTTCTAGGTGTGCCACTCCACTGCCCCCCCCCCCCATTCCCTCAGCTGCTTCTGCCTGCCCACGGTGAGACTGCCCAGTGCGCACCAGGGAAACTGCTGCACTCTGTTCTGGAAAAATAAAGTCTGAGTTGTGCCCTCTGTTGTCTCTCCTGCTTGGCATATGCTGCACTTTCCTGGGGCAACCCCCCCCCTTTGTCTGTGGCCTCTCTGAGGGAGTGCCTGGGAGGGTGACAGACTTGGTTCTTGGGGGTGGGGAATGGTCTATGAGCCGCCACGCTGCCCCCTGCGTGGCTGGACAGGGGAGGGTGTTGCCACCCCTTAGCCTGCCCAGACTGATGGCCTACCCGACCGCACAGGGCTGTTGTGCGCTGGGCACTTAGGGGGGTTGCTGAAGTGGATGCATGCCCAGCAGCTCGCACTCTGAGTTCTGCAGCCCCCAGGGGAGGTGTTCCTTGCACATAGAGGGGGGTGGCAGCAGGGCAACACTGGGGGGGGGCTCCGGGTGGTGGTGTCTTTTGGACTTGGTCTGGTCACTCTCAGACACACATTCCAGGCACTGGCTAGGATAGGGAACTCCTGCACTTGGCACTTCCTGCTTGTCCGTGCATGCCCCTGGCCACCAGCCTGACATTGGCAGAGTCTCTGATAGCGGGAGGGAGTGGGGGGATTGACAGCCTCTCAGGCATGGACTTTCCACCCCCTTGCCTGGTCATGTGCAATGGGCTGACCAATCCCGTGGTCCTGCGCGAGCCTGTGCCTCCCCCACCCCCGCCTCGGCAGTGGCCCAATGGCGTGCGCCTGTGCAGAATCACCATGGCAATGGGTTCTTTCTCGCTTGTCAGGCCCTTCTTCCCTCTCCCAGCGTGGTGTACCGTCTCCCCTTTGGAAGCCAACGAGTGGTGCCGTAGATCCGCCCATGCCCGATCAGCCGCCCGCCACGTATGTCTGGATTGGGCTGTTAGACTGTTTAATTTTGCTTTTATTAAAGTTACAGCTTGCCTCGCATCTTATTGCTACATCGTTCTTTTTCATTGCACCCCAGTACACCATGAGGAAACTCTCATCAGTCTGCAGTTTGTCTAATAATAATAATAATAATAATAATAATAATAATAAACTTTTATTTATACCCCGCCCTCCCCGCCGAGGCAGGCTCAGGGCGGCTAAAAAGCATAGAAGAATAACAGTATTGGCATCAAATACTTTATTGTAGAAAAAGACACCATCTTCTTTAATTTGTGCAGTTATTATCTAAAGCTCTGATTACTCACCAAGGGATCAGAATAAATTTCTGGATCAAAATGTAACAGCTGAGGATAAAGGGCTATGATGTCATCTTTGCGAATATTGTAGGAGCCAGCCCTTAGCTGCAAAGAGAAATCTTCCTTAGCAACTCTGATTGTCATGGATGCACTGGAGAGTCTTATTGCTTCTTTGATAATACTATCTGTTTAAAAAAGATAGAGAGATTTTAACAAAGACACTTTATACATTTTGAAGATGATTGAAAACTAGAGTAAAATTCCTGGGATGTTATTCTTTACCACCAAACGCTATTATAGCTATATAGAAACATAGTGCAGTACATATGTTGTGGTGACCATGGACAAGAATATTATACAACTGATGTTTCTTAATGTTTAATAGCTCCTAAATATCAGCAGGAAGGGAAGGCATGGGAGGCAACATGGTATAGCCCAGCCTTGACAGATCTTGGAAAATAAGCAGGGTTGGTTCTTAGATGAGAGACCTCCAAGAAAGATTCTGCAAACCACCTCTGTTTCTCGCCTGCCTTGAAAGGCCCTTGCTGGGGTTGTCAGAAGTCAGCTGCAAACTTGATGGCACTTTACACACACACACAAATATCAGCAGTTTGTTCATAGTGCAGGAAAGTAGTGGAAGTTCCAGGTACTTTATTCCAAGCTAGCCCAATTTCATCAGATTTTGTAAGCTAGACAGGGCCAGCCCTGTGTTTGGAAGGAGACCACCAAGGAACACTAGGTTCATGATGCAGAGGCAGGCAATGGCAAACCACCTCTGAACAGCTTTTGCCTTGAAAACCTCATGGGGGCGCCATAAGTCAACTATCTCTTGATAGCAAGAAAAACCAAAACCAAACATACCTAATACAGGCATGTTATCCAGATGTTTTTTATTCAAGAAAATATGCTTCCTATTCAACGCCATTTTTTCAGCAGCATTTTCCAGCACTCGTTGTACCTCTTCCACAGCTGCTTTCATTGCTTCTGGATTCCTGAAACAGACATGCTGGTCACAATGCAAAGAGTGGCTATGACTCAGTGCTTATGCATGGGCATCAGGAAGAGAAGATATGTAATTGCTAGTCACAGTTCATAGAAACATTCTCAGCTAGGTGGATGAGAATAGTAGACCTTATCAGTAGCCTAATAATCAGGCAGTAGCATAGAGGCTTTGTGAAAGAAAAGATGGAATTCAAATCCTCCTGATGATGAAGCAACAACCCGGTATTCCACCTCAGGATGAAATGTCCCCTGGCCACAACAGCTATTAAAGTTATATTTACAGATGATCTGGGAGGTAGGACAGGCTGAATAGCCCAGATTCGCTCAACCTCATCCAATCTTGGGAGCTAAAATGGGATGGCCATGTTTAATATTTGGATGGAAGACCACCAAGGAAGAGGGGTGTTGTTATTCAGATAAATGCAATTGCAGACTACATCTCTTCTTGCCTCAAAACCCCCATGAGTGGTTGCTGTGAGTTGGTTGAGACTTCAAGGCATATTAGAACAATGTTTGAGTCCAGTGGCACTTTTAGGACCACCAAAGATGAAGTATATTTGGTGAAGTGTGCATGCACATGAAAGCTTATACCCAGAATTAAAATTTGTTGATCTTAAAGGTACCACTGGACTCCAACTTCGTTCTATTGTTTCAGTCCAACATGGCTACCCACCTGAATCAATCTATCTTTCTATCTATCTATCTATCTATCTATCTATCTATCTATCTATCTATCTATCTATCTATCTATCTATCTATCTATCTATCTATCTATCTATCTATCTATCTATCTATCTGCCAAATAGTAATATGCATACCGTAGTAAAGTACCACATGGTGCACAACCAACCAAGAGCAGAATCTGACTAACTATCATAAGAAACAACACATGTATAGAGAGGTCCTGTTTCTTATAGTATGTCCTGTGTAGCTACTTACTTAATAAGGTAGAATGAGCTCCAAAATGTAGCCGGAATTGTGTTTGCTTGTGAAGCCCACAGAACTGCAAGATGGGTCTTTGCTTTTTCCTTATCATCAAAAGTGGAGAGTGTATCATTCAAGAACATGCGAAGAGAAATAAGTTCAGAAATGTTCTCTCTTTTTTGAAGATTCTCATGGAGTAGAGATTCAGCCAGCTTCTCGCGTGCCCTGTGGGCACTTTTGAATATGTAGATAGGTAGGCCTGCCACTAGAGCTGGGAAAATTTGGTCAAATTCTTTAAAATTCTCTAGACAGTTTAGAATAAGTGTTTTTTGGTCTTCTTGGTTAGAATGGAACTTGTTGTTTGGGTTAATCTCTGTACCAAAAAGTGTTAAAAACCCAGATTCAAACATCACACGGCAACAGAATTCATAAAGTTTATCAGTTACCCAATCACTGGAGTTCATTTTTGATGCAGTTGATTCCAGCATGACATAGGAAAGGTTTTCCATCATAGCTTCATTGAGAAAGTTCAGTGCTTTACCCTGAAGAGTTTTCATGAAGGTCTGGTGCATATTTTCAGTGGTGTTCCCATCCTTTGGGTCAATACTTCCATGTCCAAAAGCCTGCCATCAAATATAGCAAATGTTAAGGAAAGATGATCAGAACCTATAACTGGGATCCAACCTCTCACCCCTTTCTTTGCATACTCATGCACCCTAAGAACCTCTTTGAACCTCATGGCCAGAGGGCCAGTTTTGCGGTGAGAACAATATGGAGATGGAAGAAAATATTAGGAGCCCTGTACAGCAGAACACAACCCACAACTCAGATGAACATACAAGGAAAAATCACTAGCAAACAATTATATCCATAATTTAAAACAGAGGTATAGAAGAAGACTACAAGAGTGAGAAATTATTACATACATAGCCTACTAATGGATAATGGTTATTTGGGACCCTAATTAACTTTCATTTCAACTGAAGAGAGCTTTTCATTGTCTCTTGCTAGAGTAGTGAGTAGACTGATTTTTACAGAGTATTGAATATGAGTACTGAAAAGGATGCTAAGGGTTTTCTTCTATTTTACATGAACTGTCATGTGTTTGGTTGGGAAAGGTTTTGTTTGTGAAGCATAAATTTTCTAGTTCAGAATTGAAACTGGTTGTATAAACTTGCTGGCACTAAGGCTCAACCATATGTGACACTTGGAGTTCATGGACTGAGTGTTCTGGTCCTAATATGAAGTGAAACTGCCAATGTCATGTGTATGGAGCCAGACATCCTATGTTGATATACAGATACTAGTTTTCACAGTAACAGTCAATCATAGAAGAAAATGGATAAGGCATGGACATCTAAAGGACAATGTGGAGCACACTTGGCAGTCCTATGCAAATTCATCACAACAGTTTCTGATAAATTTGCTGCAAAATGTCTTTAAAAGTAATGTGAACATTATAATTCAAGAGAACCAAACAATCTATCATTGTATGCTGTACTAATCTTAATCTATGGCTATAATACCAGGTGAAACATTATTGCCTATATGATTTTAACTGGTAATGCCAGCTACAGCTAGTTATTTGCTGGTACGTTTTTAGGATTTCCATTGTGTTTTTAAAAAATATTTAAAATACATTTTATTTCTGAAAATATTCTCATTTTCTGAATGTGCTACCTTTGCCGAGGCTGCGAAGTGGAACTTTTTCCAGTCCAGATGTTTTCTTTGTTGCATCACAGAGTGATAGGAAAAAGGGTCTGTGAGGAAATGAACATATTTCCCTGCCAATCTGCAAGTGAAAATGGAGCCATATTTCTTTTGTCTTGCTCTGAGGAATTTGAGAGGATTGGAGCCAAATTGCAAAGCACAGCCAAGATATGGCAGCATCCCATTCTCCAAGGGTGGCTCATTCAGACGTCTGCAAAGGCAACAGGGACATGGCATAGATTAGGACCATAAATTCAGATTTGACCTTCAAGTCTGCTATGAAAGCTTCTATTTACAACATACAATTTCCATTGTTGCTAGAAGGGATTGCCCTCATCTGAGTAATAAATCCACTAAGGAGGCAGTAGATAAGTAGCAAATAATGACTTGAGCACAATACAGAAGCTTGTTATAGCCTCGGTAATGAAAATGCACCAGATACAGTAAATCACATTCAATGAAATTTATCTTCTGTTCTAAACATATCACTACTACCTCATTCCCTCTTGATTATCACTAATCATTTTTAACATAAATAGAATTTTATGGCAAAATATGTTTGCTAAGATACATTTTATTATCTACTGAATACTGTGGAATAGAACTGGGGAGGGGTACATAGGCAGGGTTGAAAAAATGTGTTTTTTTCTTTTTGAGTCAAATAAGCTTTGACTCAAAAATCTTCCTTTGCTTTGGTAAAAGGAAAAGAAAATCTGTTTGGTTTAATTGTTGTTTACAAATTTGAGCAATATGCCTGCTAGTATTGCTGATATGTGCTTTTTTTCTTTTTAGAAATCAAGTCTACCTGCTCAAATAATCAGCAGATGAATAATTGCCTTAATATACCATTGAAGTCTTAATACACCTTTGAATATACCATATTGCTAAGGTCAATGTGCATTTATAACCTAACCATACTTAACTGTTCATCCAGCTGTGTAATACTAAACAGAGTTCCATCCTTCTAAATCCACTGAAGTCACCAGACTTAGGAAGGTGTAACACTGTTCAGGGTGTCACTGCAAATCTTATTGAACTACCTCATTGCGTTTTTATATGGGCATAGATATACAGCTCAGACCAGAGCTACCCATTGCTATAAGGTCATTTGTATAGCTGCTTCAGGACCCACATTTATAGTGGTCTGTGGAAATTATAGCTTGTCTGATGCAGCCACTTCGTTAAAGACACTCATTTTTGGAGTGTCTTTAACGAAGTTATAACAATGTAATGCTCAGTATTACATATAAATAGGCATGTAGAAGCATGGTTGAAAACATTGTTCTACAAATCCTAAAATAAAATAGCTGTAAATCAAGTAACCTTTGAAAGCATAGTGAACCTATGCAAATTAGGAAAAAAAGCAGATATGTAATATGAAGGAATATCAAGAAGAAAGATAATACTATGGAATGCTTATGAAATTAATGGGTGGAGATCAAATAATTTACAAGATAAAAGCCATTCACAGAAATATTAAACATGCATTCATTTCTTTTTTATAGAACTAAAACTGTTTTATTGGTTTATTTTAATTATTTGTAAATCAAATTATTCATCTATGCAAATAATTACAGATCTAATTAGAAAATATTTGTAATATAGAAAAGAAACCAAAAATGACAAATTATTAATTTATATATATGAAGATTCCTAAATATATTTCACAGACCATATCATTGGCTTATCTCACCTGAACTGAAATGCTCAGCATTTCTAAAAATCCATGAATACCAAATCATATAATTTAATTGATCACATACAACTTTCTTTTCCTATGTGAAATGTATCTTTTGAATTTTGTGGAAAGGTTTAAAAGGGTCTGTCTACTAATTCTTATGCCTGTCTACCTGGAAAGTGGGTCATTACAGTTAACAAGTATTACTTTTACCAATGGCTATTTTTACTAAGCACCAATTTTTTTAAAAAAACTCATAGACATACAATGATATAAAAGGAGACAGTTCAGACTTCATCAAAATATGTATTAAAAATCGTCCTTACCTCTTCCTTATTCCTAGAACTGATAACAAATTATAGAACAAAATTACCACAATTTTCCATATGAAAAGCAATGCTGATATTGCAGGCATTTCAAGCAACTATAGTAAATTTACACGAGTTTACACCAAAGTCTGAAAATGACTCAGAAGATGTGAAAGTGCTACTTTTTATATTCAGTAAGCGTACCCATTCATTGAACTGAAATAACCTATGTAAGCTATTAATTAACCATTTCTGAACAAAACTTCTGTACTTCCAGACCAAAATCTCTGCAAAGACCAGGACAAAGTTATATTAGATACTAGAAGCTGTGGCCTTGAACTGATTAACACTTATCAGTGAAAGTTGAAAGTAATCAAAGAGCTGTAATAGCTGATAATTTAAAGGTCTCTCAGACATATTTTGACGTAATGTGCAGATTGACTGAGTTCAGTTTATAGTTCAATTGTATCTTTAAATAAGGTAGTCCTTTGACATACTGTGACGTGACTTCTGCTGGGGATGCCAACTTTTAATTTCAAGAATGTAGGTGTGGTGCAAAGAAGTGTGTGTGGGGGGGGAGAGCCAGCTTGGCATTTAATAGGTACAGGCTGGACTAGGGACAAAACTGAGTGGATCCAATTTTGAATCTAGAGTTACAGAATTGAATCTGATGGGTTATAGGACGAGTAGCACAAGTGAGTGAGGCACCAAGAGACAGCAAAAAAAAAAAAAAAATCCATTATGTATATATCCTTTTCTTCATTACTCATTTTAAACAGAACTATAGTATTAGTACAAATTGACATGTAGTGAAAGCGATCTTTTAGACTTGTAGGATCCTAGGAAATGTTTGGGCAGAAGTGATTTAGACAATAATTCTATGTTAAGTTTGGGGGGTAATGTTGTGTTTATTATAATAGACTGGCTCTCAGCACATTGGTTCTAGCATGGTGTGCTTCTTGGTATAAAAATCTTGGAATGTAAGGATTCCTGAAAATGCAAAACTGGAAAGCAAAAATTATAAAAGCCATTCATAAAAAGCCATCAGTTTAGAAAAGATAAGTTCTGCAAAAATCCAGGGTAGGAGAGGGCAGGGGTCATTTTGTAGAAAAACAGGTGGTGGAGCTCATTCAGGGATTGTTATACAGCTGCACATACTATTCAATGGACAAGGAGGTGGAACTCTCAAAAGGAGGAGGTAGAACTCTCAGAAAGGTTCAGGAGCTGTGCTCCTGTGAGCTCCCACTGAATCTGAGGCCTGGGGGTGGGAATCCATTGTCAAACATTATGAGTAGGCAGTGCAGGATTAAACCCTGTGGAGGCCCATAGGCAGTCAAAATCTTGGGGGGGGGGGACCTCACAAATTATCTCAGAGTCTGAGCACCCACCCCAGCACCCCCACTGCAACCTGCAGGCACCTTCTTCTTTTTTTTAATGTATATTTTTTATTATTATTATTCATTAATCAATTCTCTACATGCTTTCTAGTATCCATTTACATTGGTCCCCCAACCCACCCCCCTTAGTCTATACATCCTCTTCTTCTTCCAGCCAGGGACAAAGGACTTGTAGCTTCCACTGAATGTCCACTCTCCTTTCTTCCTTTGCCCATTTCAGGTAGATCCACCACTTTTCTTTGATTCTTGATCTTCTTTCCTCCCATGATTCTTCTTGCGATATTATAGCAGCTATATCTGACTGGATAAAATCGAAGAGATAGTTATGCCAAGTTCTTTCCTTCCATTTACTTTTATCCTTCCATCCTGCCGCTATTACTGCTTTACCCTCTGATATCATTGCTTTTAGTAAATCTTGATTATTCTTCCCTATTATCTCATTCCCTAATATACTCATCTGTATTAATTCAAAGTTAATTCTCAACTCTACCTGAAAGAATTTCTTTATCATTCCCACTACCATTTCCCATAATTTCTTGGCCTCAAGGCACTCCCACCACATGTGGGTGTACCATCCCTTCTCTTTCTTACAGTGCCAACACTTAGGGCTCAACCCAGGAAACATATTGGCTAAAGTAGCCGGAGTTCTATACCATTTGGTGAAAAATTTCAGTTCCATTTCTCTAACCTTATGAATCTTAACTTTTTTAAAACCTTCCATTATCTTCTCCCCTGTTCGTTTCGTTATTTAGCCTTCTGAACTCCATGTCCGTTGAAGGTAGCTTAACGCTCCTTCATTGCCTGAATTCATACTCCTGTATAAGATGCTTACTAATCCTTTTTTTTGTTTTTCCCATTAATTTGTAAAACCTTTCCATAGGTTCTTCTTCATTTAAATTACTCTTCTCCTCTTCCTTCTTAACTTTAGTATACAATCTTGTAGCCTTAAGCCAATATTGTACTCCTACGGCTTCTTGTAACTCCTGTAATGGTTTTAACTTATCTAATATTAACAAGTCTTCTACTCTTCTAAATCCTTTAATCTTAAGTAGTTCGCTCCACTTGTGCTCCTTATCTCCCTCCATCAATGTTTCTAATGGCGTCCATCTAGATACCCTATTCAGCCATTTCGGCTGCCATTTCTTCAAAACATTTAATCCATTTTTCCTTGGTCCCATGTTTAAATTAAGTTCCTACACCCCCATGTTCGTAAAGATGCCATGTTTTCCTACCCCATTATTAGCTTCATTCTCAAACCTTATCCATTTCTGATCCCCTTCCTTCTCTATCTCTAATAATGCCTTAAGCTGAAATGCTTCATAGTAATGAATTATATCTGGAACTCCCCATCCAAGTTCCGATTGATGGTTGTATGCTAATTTTTTTGGGATTCTAAGTTTCCTACTTCCAAATATTCATTCCCTTATTTTAGTGTTCCAGTTAATCATTTTTTGCTTGTTTAACTCCAATGGTATCGTTTGAAAAAGGTACAACAACCTTGGCATCCAAAACATCGATACACTCTTTATTTTAGTGGTCAAACTCATCGTCCTTTTCCCCCACTGCTGCATATCCCTCTCTATCTTCTCCCAGATTTTTTTATAATTTCCCTCCACTATCCTGTTAATATTTTTATAGATTTCTATCCCTAAATATTTAAATTTCTTAACTCCCATCCCCATATTAGTTATCCTATTAATTTCTTTCCTTTCATCCAATCCAACATTAAAGTACATTATTTCTGACTTTTCCATATTTATTCTTAGACCTGCTGCGGCTTCAAAATCCTCTAATATAATTTTTGTTTCCCTAATGGCTTCTTTCGGGTTAGATATTGTAATAATTAAATCATCTGCAAACAAGTTGATTTTTATTCCCTCCTTTCCCATTCTACATCCTATTCTGCCTGAATTCCTAATTCTTTCTGCTAATTGCTCTATCGCCATTATAAATAAGGATGGGGAAAGTGGACACCCCTGCCTTACCCCTCTCTCAATTGAGAACTGATCCGTATGCTCATTATTTCTTCTTAAAAGCCGCTTTTACTAAGCTTCAGGGGAGAGGCAAACTTGGTGACAACACCAGCACCAGCCACACCAGGCAAGTTGGGCAAAGAGCAACTCAGTTGCTGGTTGCGCATGCAAGCTGGGAGAGCTGCAAGCAGGAGGGAAATTAAGGGAAGGGACATCCCAGGGCCCCTAAAGGCATGGGGGCCCTTAGGCCAGTGCCTATTTGGGCTAATGGTTAATCTGGCTCTGGGAGTGGCACTTGCCTGTTTGCACATTTGCTAAAAACCATCCTGTTCTTTCTGATTTTCTTCTTCCTTTGTGCATGAATGTTGATGGGTGAAAGGCAAGGTGTGAGTGGGGGTCCTGGTGTCAGGTAGAGAGGGGATGGTTCCCCAAAATTCTAACCAGATCCTAACTCCTCACAGTTTTGCCCAACAGCACTATCTGGTACTTGTAGGATTCACTCAAGAAGTGCAATTCATAAAATTGTATTAGTGTATTCAGAAAACCCACATGACCAAAGAAGGATTTCAAATGAGTGACATATATATCAAAGTACTCATTGATATTACTGGGGGGGGGGGGGGACCCCTGCAGTGTGGAAAAATTTTGGATGTTTTCCCATTCTCCAATATAGCCTATGAGATTCATAAGGGTGAATGGGCCCATAGGGTTAGGGTTAGGGTTAGAATTCAGGACACACTTACATTCAAGTTAAAATTGGGGTTTGGTTTAGGGTTGGATAAGATGAATTTCTCATATCACACTGAAGGGTATACTCCTGATTAGGAAAAATTTTGGATGTTTTCCCATTCTCCATTATAGCCTATGAGATTCATTAGAGTGAATGGGCCCATAGGGTTAAGGTTAGAGTTCAGGACACACTTACGTTCAAGTTAAAATAGGGGTTTGGTTTAGGGTTGGATAAAATGAATTTTTCATATCACACTGAAGGGTATACTCTTGATTTGGAAAAATGTTGGATGTTTTCCCATTCTCCATTATAGCCTGTGAGATTCATTAGAGTGAATGGGCCCATAGGGTTAGGGTTAGGGTTAGAGTTCAGGACACACTTACGTTCAAGTTAAAATTGGGGTTTGGTTTAGGGTTGGATAAGATGAAATTTTCATATCACAATGAAGGGTATACTCTTGATTTGGAAAAATTTTAGATGTTTTCCCATTCTCCAATATAGCCTATGAGATTCATTAGGGTGAATGGGCCCATAGGGTAAGGGTTAGAGTTCAGGACACACTTACGTTCAAGTTATAATTGGGGTTTGGTTTAGGGTTGGATAAGATGAAATTTTCATATCACACTGAAGGGTATACTCTTGATTTGGAAAAATTTTGGATGTTTTCCCATTCTCCATTATAACCTATGCGACTCTTTAGAGTGAATGGGCCAATAGGGTTAGGGTTAGGGTTAGAGTTCAGGACACACTTATGTTCAAGTTAAAATTGGGGTTTGGTTTAGGGTTGGATAAGATGAAATTTTCATATCACACCGACGGGTATACTCTTGATTTGGAAAAATTTTGGATGTTTTCCCATTCTCCATTATAGCCTATGAGATTCATTAGAGTGAATGGGCCCATAGGGTTAGGGTTAGGGTTAGGCTTAGAGTTCAGGACACACTTACGTTCAAGTTAAAATTGGGGTTTGGTTTAGGGTTGGATAAGATGAATTATTCATATCACACTGAAGGGTATACTCTTGATTTGGAAAAATGTTGGATGTTTTCCCATTCTCCATTATAGCCTGTGAGATTCATTAGAGTGAATGGGCCCATAGGGTTAGGGTTAGGGTAAGGGTTAGAGTTCAGGACACACTTACGTTCAAGTTAAAATTGGGGCTTGGTTTAGGGCTGGATAAGATAAATTTTTCATAGCACACTGAAGGGTATACTCTTGATTTGGAAAAATTTTGGATGTTTTTTCATTCTCCATTATAGCCTATGAGATTCATTAGAGTGAATGGGCCCATAGGGTTAGGGTTAGGGTTAGAGTTCAGGACACACTTACGTTCAAGTTAAAATTGGGGTTTGGTTTAGGGTTGGATAAGATGAAATTTTCATATCACACTGAAGGGTATACTCTTGATTTGGAAAAATGTTGGATGTTTTACCATTTTCCAATACAGCCTATGAGATTCATTAGGGTGAATGGGCCCATAGGGTTAGGGTTAGAGTTCAGGCCATCTTATGTTCAAGTTATAATTGGGGTTTGGTTTAGGGTTGGATAAGATGAAATTTTCATATTACACTGAAGGGTATACTCTTGATTTGGAAAAATTGTGGATGTTTTCCCATTCTCCATTATAGCCTATGAGATTCATGACAGTGAATGGCCCAATAGGGTTAGGGTTAGGGTTAGGGTTAGAGTTCAGGACACACTTACGTTCAAGTTCAAATTGGGGTTTGGTTAAGGGTTGGATAAGATGAATTTCTCATATCACACTGAAGGGTATACTCTTGATTTGGAAAAATTTTGGATGTTTTTCCATTCTCCATTATAGCCTATGAGACTCATTAGAGTGAATGGGCACATAGGGTTAGGGTTAGGGTTAGAGTTCAGGATACACTTATGTTCAAGTTAAAATTGGGGTTTGGTTTAGGGTTGGTTAAGATGAAATTTTCACATCACACTGAAGGGTATACTCTTGATTTGGAAAAAATTTGGATGTTTTCCCATTCTCCATTATAGCCTATGAGATTCATAAGAGTGAATGGGCCCATAGGGTTATGGTTAGGGTTAGGGTTAGAGTTCAGGACACACTAATGTTCAAGTTAAAATTGGGGTTTGGTTTAGGGTTGGATAAGATGAAATTTTCATATCACACTGAAGGGTATACTCTTGATTTGGAAAAATCTTGGATGTTTTCCCATTCTCCATTATAGCCTGTGAGACTCATTAGAGTGAATGGGCCCATAGGGTTAAAGTTAGGGTTAGAGTTCAGGACACACTTATGTTCAAGTTAAAATTGGGGTTTGGTTTAGGGTTGGTTAAGATGAAATTTTCATATCACACTGAAGGGTATACTCTTGATTTGGAAAAATTTTGGATGTTTTCCCATTCTCCATTATAGCCTATGAGATTCATTAGAGTGAATGGGCCCATAGGGTTAGGATTAGGGTTAGAGTTCAGGAGACACTTATGTTCAAGTTAAAATTGGGGTTTGGTTTAGGGTTGGATAAGATGAAATTTTCATATCACACCGATGGGTATACTCTTGATTTGGAAAAATTTTGGATGTTTTCCCATTCTCCATTATAGCCTATGGGATTCATTAGAGTGAATCGGCCAATAGAGTTAGGGTTAGGGTTAGAGTTCAGGACACACTTATGTTCAAGTTAAAATTGGGGTTTGGTTTAGGGTTGGTTAAGATGAAATTTTCATATCACACTGAAGGGTATACTCTTGATCTGGAAATTTTTTGGATGTTTTTTCATTCTCCATTATAGCCTATGAGATTCATTAGAGTGAATGGGCCCATAGGGTTAGGGTTAGGGTTAGAGTTCAGGACACACTTACGTTCAAGTTAAAATTGGGGTTTGGTTTAGGGTTGGATAAGATGAAATTTTCATATCACACTGAAG
The DNA here is from genome assembly GCF_032191835.1 of Heteronotia binoei. NCBI lineage: Eukaryota > Metazoa > Chordata > Lepidosauria > Squamata > Gekkonidae > Heteronotia > Heteronotia binoei. The sequence goes on from NW_026799988.1 coordinate 97,884, forward strand.
GGTATACTCTTGATTTGGAAAAATGTTGGATGTTTTACCATTTTCCAATACAGCCTATGAGATTCATTAGGGTGAATGGGCCCATAGGGTTAGGGTTAGAGTTCAGGAAACACTTATTTTCAAGTTAAAATTGGGGTTAGGTTTAGGGTTGGATAAGATGAAATTTTCATATCACTCTGAAGGGTATACTCTTGATTTGAAAATTTTTTGGATGTTTTCCCATTCTCCATTATAGCCTATGAGATTCTTTAGAGTGAATGGGCCCATAGGGTTAGGGTTAGGGTTAGAGTTCAGGACACACTTATGTTCAAGTTAAAATTGGGGTTTGGTTTAGGGTTGGATAAGATAAATTTTTCATATCACACTGAAGGGTATACTCTTGATTTGGAAAAATTTTGGATGTTTTCCCATTCTCCATTATAGCCTATGAGATTCTTTAGAGTGAATGGGCCCATAGGGTTAGGGTTAGGGTTAGAGTTCAGGACACACTTATGTTCAAGTTAAAATTGGGGTTTGGTTTAGGGTTGGATAAGATAAATTTTTCATATCACACTGAAGGGTATACTCTTGATTTGGAAAAATTTTGGATGTTTTCCCATTCTCCATTATAGCCTATCAGATTCATTAGAGTGAATGGGCCCATAGGGTTAGGGTTAGGGTTAGGCTTAGAGTTCAGGACACACTAATGTTCAAGTTAAAATTGGGGTTTGGTTTAGGGTTGGATAATATGAAATTTTTATATCACACTGAAGGGTATACTCTTGATTGGGAAAAATTTTGGATGTTTTCCCATTCTCCATTATAGCCTATGAGATTCATTAGAGTGAATGGGCCCATAGGGTTAGGGTTAATATAAGAGTTCAGAACACACGTTCAAGTTCAAATTGGGGTTTGGTTTAGGGTTGGATAAGATGAATTTCTCATATCACACTGAAGGGTATACTCTTGATTGGGAAAAATTTTGGATGTTTTCCCATTCTCCATTATAGCCTATGAGATTCATTAGAGTGAAACGGTCCATAGGGTTAGGGTTAGGGTTAGAGTTCAGGACACACTTATGTTCAAGTTAAAATTGGGGTTTGGTTTAGGGTTGGATAAGATGAAATTTTCATATCACACCGCAGGGTATACCCTTGATTTGGAAAAATTTTGGATGTTTTCCCATTCTCCATCATAGCCTATGAGATTCATTAGAGTGAATGGGCACATAGGGTTAGGGTTAGGGTTAGAGTTCAGGACACACTTATGTTCAAGTTAAAATTAGGGTTTGGTTTAGGGTTGGATAAGATGAATTTTTCATATCACACTGAAGGGTATACTCTTGATTGGGAAAAATTTTGGATGTTTTCCCATTCTCCATTATAGCCTATGAGATTCATTAGAGTGAATGGGCCCATAGGGTTAGGGTTAGGGTTAGAGTTCAGGAGACACTTATGTTCAAGTTAAAATTGGGGTTTGGTTTAGGGTTGGATAAGATGAAATTTTCATATCACACCGACGGGTATACTCTTGATTTGGAAAAATTTTGGATGTTTTCCCATTCTCCATTATAGCCTATGAGATTCATTAGAGTGAATCGGCCAATAGAGTTAGGGTTAGGGTTAGAGTTCAGGAAACACTTATGTTCAAGTTAAAATTGGGGTTTGGTTTAGGGTTGGTTAAGATGAAATTTTCATATCACACTGAAGGGTATACTCTTGATTTGGAAAAATTTTGGATGTTTTCCCATTCTCCATTATAGCCTATGAGACGCATTAGAGTGAATGGGCCCATAGGGTTAGGGTTAGGGTTAGAGTTCAGGACACACTTACGTTCAAGTTAAAATTGGGGTTTGGTTTAGGGTTGGATAAGATGAATTTCTCATATCACACTGAAGGGTATAATCTTGATTTGCAAAAATTTTGGATGTTTTCCCATTCTCCATTATAGCCTATGAGACTCATTAGAGTGAATGGGCCAATAGGGTTAGGGTTAGAGTTCAGGACACACTTATGTTCAAATTAAAATTGGGATTTGGTTTAGGGTTGGATAAGATGAATTATTCATATCACACTGAAGGGTATACTCTTGATTTGGAAAAATGTTGGATGTTTTCCCATTCTCCATTATAGCCTGTGAGATTCATTAGAGTGAATGGGCCCATAGGGTTAGGGTTAGGGTAAGGGTTAGAGTTCAGGACACACTTACGTTCAAGTTAAAATTGGGGCTTGGTTTAGGGCTGGATAAGATAAATTTTTCATAGCACACTGAAGGGTATACTCTTGATTTGGAAAAATTTTGGATGTTTTTTCATTCTCCATTATAGCCTATGAGATTCATTAGAGTGAATGGGCCCATAGGGTTAGGGTTAGGGTTAGAGTTCAGGACACACTTACGTTCAAGTTAAAATTGGGGTTTGGTTTAGGGTTGGATAAGATGAAATTTTCATATCACACTGAAGGGTATACTCTTGATTTGGAAAAATGTTGGATGTTTTACCATTTTCCAATACAGCCTATGAGATTCATTAGGGTGAATGGGCCCATAGGGTTAGGGTTAGAGTTCAGGCCATCTTATGTTCAAGTTATAATTGGGGTTTGGTTTAGGGTTGGATAAGATGAAATTTTCATATTACACTGAAGGGTATACTCTTGATTTGGAAAAATTGTGGATGTTTTCCCATTCTCCATTATAGCCTATGAGATTCATGACAGTGAATGGCCCAATAGGGTTAGGGTTAGGGTTAGGGTTAGAGTTCAGGACACACTTACGTTCAAGTTCAAATTGGGGTTTGGTTAAGGGTTGGATAAGATGAATTTCTCATATCACACTGAAGGGTATACTCTTGATTTGGAAAAATTTTGGATGTTTTTCCATTCTCCATTATAGCCTATGAGACTCATTAGAGTGAATGGGCACATAGGGTTAGGGTTAGGGTTAGAGTTCAGGATACACTTATGTTCAAGTTAAAATTGGGGTTTGGTTTAGGGTTGGTTAAGATGAAATTTTCACATCACACTGAAGGGTATACTCTTGATTTGGAAAAAATTTGGATGTTTTCCCATTCTCCATTATAGCCTATGAGATTCATAAGAGTGAATGGGCCCATAGGGTTATGGTTAGGGTTAGGGTTAGAGTTCAGGACACACTAATGTTCAAGTTAAAATTGGGGTTTGGTTTAGGGTTGGATAAGATGAAATTTTCATATCACACTGAAGGGTATACTCTTGATTTGGAAAAATCTTGGATGTTTTCCCATTCTCCATTATAGCCTGTGAGACTCATTAGAGTGAATGGGCCCATAGGGTTAAAGTTAGGGTTAGAGTTCAGGACACACTTATGTTCAAGTTAAAATTGGGGTTTGGTTTAGGGTTGGTTAAGATGAAATTTTCATATCACACTGAAGGGTATACTCTTGATTTGGAAAAATTTTGGATGTTTTCCCATTCTCCATTATAGCCTATGAGATTCATTAGAGTGAATGGGCCCATAGGGTTAGGATTAGGGTTAGAGTTCAGGAGACACTTATGTTCAAGTTAAAATTGGGGTTTGGTTTAGGGTTGGATAAGATGAAATTTTCATATCACACCGATGGGTATACTCTTGATTTGGAAAAATTTTGGATGTTTTCCCATTCTCCATTATAGCCTATGGGATTCATTAGAGTGAATCGGCCAATAGAGTTAGGGTTAGGGTTAGAGTTCAGGACACACTTATGTTCAAGTTAAAATTGGGGTTTGGTTTAGGGTTGGTTAAGATGAAATTTTCATATCACACTGAAGGGTATACTCTTGATCTGGAAAAATTTTGGATGTTTTCCCATTCTCCATTATAGCCTATGAGACTCATTAGAGTGAATGGGCCCATAGGGTTAGGGTTAGAGTTCAGGAAACACTTATTTTCAAGTTAAAATTGGGGTTAGGTTTAGGGTTGGATAAGATGAAATTTTCATATCACTCTGAAGGGTATACTCTTGATTTGAAAATTTTTTGGATGTTTTCCCATTCTCCATTATAGCCTATGAGATTCTTTAGAGTGAATGGGCCCATAGGGTTAGGGTTAGGGTTAGAGTTCAGGACACACTTATGTTCAAGTTAAAATTGGGGTTTGGTTTAGGGTTGGATAAGATAAATTTTTCATATCACACTGAAGGGTATACTCTTGATTTGGAAAAATTTTGGATGTTTTCCCATTCTCCATTATAGCCTATCAGATTCATTAGAGTGAATGGGCCCATAGGGTTAGGGTTAGGGTTAGGCTTAGAGTTCAGGACACACTAATGTTCAAGTTAAAATTGGGGTTTGGTTTAGGGTTGGATAATATGAAATTTTTATATCACACTGAAGGGTATACTCTTGATTGGGAAAAATTTTGGATGTTTTCCCATTCTCCATTATAGCCTATGAGATTCATTAGAGTGAATGGGCCCATAGGGTTAGGGTTAATATAAGAGTTCAGAACACACGTTCAAGTTCAAATTGGGGTTTGGTTTAGGGTTGGATAAGATGAATTTCTCATATCACACTGAAGGGTATACTCTTGATTGGGAAAAATTTTGGATGTTTTCCCATTCTCCATTATAGCCTATGAGATTCATTAGAGTGAAACGGTCCATAGGGTTAGGGTTAGGGTTAGAGTTCAGGACACACTTATGTTCAAGTTAAAATTGGGGTTTGGTTTAGGGTTGGATAAGATGAAATTTTCATATCACACCGCAGGGTATACCCTTGATTTGGAAAAATTTTGGATGTTTTCCCATTCTCCATCATAGCCTATGAGATTCATTAGAGTGAATGGGCACATAGGGTTAGGGTTAGGGTTAGAGTTCAGGACACACTTATGTTCAAGTTAAAATTAGGGTTTGGTTTAGGGTTGGATAAGATGAATTTTTCATATCACACTGAAGGGTATACTCTTGATTGGGAAAAATTTTGGATGTTTTCCCATTCTCCATTATAGCCTATGAGATTCATTAGAGTGAATGGGCCCATAGGGTTAGGGTTAGGGTTAGAGTTCAGGAGACACTTATGTTCAAGTTAAAATTGGGGTTTGGTTTAGGGTTGGATAAGATGAAATTTTCATATCACACCGACGGGTATACTCTTGATTTGGAAAAATTTTGGATGTTTTCCCATTCTCCATTATAGCCTATGAGATTCATTAGAGTGAATCGGCCAATAGAGTTAGGGTTAGGGTTAGAGTTCAGGAAACACTTATGTTCAAGTTAAAATTGGGGTTTGGTTTAGGGTTGGTTAAGATGAAATTTTCATATCACACTGAAGGGTATACTCTTGATTTGGAAAAATTTTGGATGTTTTCCCATTCTCCATTATAGCCTATGAGACGCATTAGAGTGAATGGGCCCATAGGGTTAGGGTTAGGGTTAGAGTTCAGGACACACTTACGTTCAAGTTAAAATTGGGGTTTGGTTTAGGGTTGGATAAGATGAATTTCTCATATCACACTGAAGGGTATAATCTTGATTTGCAAAAATTTTGGATGTTTTCCCATTCTCCATTATAGCCTATGAGACTCATTAGAGTGAATGGGCCAATAGGGTTAGGGTTAGAGTTCAGGACACACTTATGTTCAAATTAAAATTGGGATTTGGTTTAGGGTTGGATAAGATGAAATTTTCATATCACACTGAACGGTATACTCTTGATTTGGAAAAATTTTGGAAGTTTTCCCATTCTCCATTATAGCCTATGAGATTCATTAGAGTGAATGGGCCTATAGGGTTAGGGTTAGGGTTAGGGTTAGAGTTCAGGACACACTTATGTTCAAGTTAAAATTGGGGTTTGGTTTAGGGTTGGATAAGATGAAATTTTTATATCACACTGAAGGGTATACTCTTGATTTGGAAAAATTTTGGATGTTTTCCAATTCTCCATTATAGCCTATGAGATTCATTAGAGTGAATGGGCCCATAGGGTTAAGGTTAGGGTTAATGTTAGAGTTCAGAACACACTTACGTTCAAGTTCAAATTGGGGTTTGGTTTAGGGTTGGATAAGATGAATTTCTCATATCACACTGAAGGGTATACTCTTGAGTTGGAAAAATTTTGGATGTTTTCCCATTCTCCATTATAGCCTATGAGACTCATTAGAGTGAATGGGCCAATAGAGTTAGGGTTAGGGTTAGAGTTCAGGACACACTTATGTTCAAGTTAAAATTGGGGTTTGGTTTAGGGTTGGTTAAGATGAAATTTTCATATCACACTGAAGGGTATACTCTTGATTTGGAAAAATTTTTGGATGTTTTCCCATTCTCCATTATAGCCTATGAGACTCATTAGAGTGAATGGGCCCATAGGGTTAGGGTTAGAGTTCAGGAAACACTTATTTTCAAGTTAAAATTGGGGTTAGGTTTAGGGTTGGATAAGAAGAATTTTTCATATCACACTGAAGGGTATACTCTTGATTGGGAAAAATTTTGGATGTTTTCCCATTCTCCATTATAGCCTATGAGATTCATTAGAGTGAATGGGCCCATAGGGTAAGGGTTAGGGTTAGATTTCCGGAGACACTTATGTTCAAGTTAAAATTGGGGTTTGGTTTAGGGTTGGATAAGATGAAATTTTCATATCACACCGACGGGTATACTCTTGATTTGGAAAAATTTTGGATATTTTCCCATTCTCCATTATAGCCTATGAGATTCATTAGAGTGAATCGGCCAATAGAGTTAGGGTTAGGGTTTGAGTTCAGGAAACACTTATGTTCAAGTTAAAATTGGGGTTTGGTTTAGGGTTGGTTAAGATGAAATTTTCATATCACACTGAAGGGTATACTCTTGATTTGGAAAAATTTTGGATGTTTTCCCATTCTCCATTATAGCCTATGAGACGCATTAGAGTGAATGGGCCCATAGGGTTAGGGTTAGGGTTAGAGTTCAGGACACACTTACGTTCAAGTTAAAATTGGGGTTTGGTTTAGGGTTGGATAAGATGAATTTCTCATATCACACTGAAGGGTATAATCTTGATTTGCAAAAATTTTGGATGTTTTCCCATTCTCCATTATAGCCTATGAGACTCATTAGAGTGAATGGGCCAATAGGGTTAGGGTTAGAGTTCAGGACACACTTATGTTCAAATTAAAATTGGGATTTGGTTTAGGGTTGGATAAGATGAAATTTTCATATCACACTGAACGGTATACTCTTGATTTGGAAAAATTTTGGAAGTTTTCCCATTCTCCATTATAGCCTATGAGATTCATTAGAGTGAATGGGCCTATAGGGTTAGGGTTAGGGTTAGGGTTAGAGTTCAGGACACACTTATGTTCAAGTTAAAATTGGGGTTTGGTTTAGGGTTGGATAAGATGAAATTTTTATATCACACTGAAGGGTATACTCTTGATTTGGAAAAATTTTGGATGTTTTCCCATTCTCCATTATAGCCTATGAGATTCATTAGAGTGAATGGGCCCATAGGGTTAAGGTTAGGGTTAATGTTAGAGTTCAGAACACACTTACGTTCAAGTTCAAATTGGGGTTTGGTTTAGGGTTGGATAAGATGAATTTCTCATATCACACTGAAGGGTATACTCTTGAGTTGGAAAAATTTTGGATGTTTTCCCATTCTCCATTATAGCCTATGAGACTCATTAGAGTGAATGGGCCAATAGAGTTAGGGTTAGGGTTAGAGTTCAGGACACACTTATGTTCAAGTTAAAATTGGGGTTTGGTTTAGGGTTGGTTAAGATGAAATTTTCATATCACACTGAAGGGTATACTCTTGATTTGGAAAATTTTTTGGATGTTTTCCCATTCTCCATTATAGCCTATGAGACTCATTAGAGTGAATGGGCCCATAGGGTTAGGGTTAGAGTTCAGGAAACACTTATTTTCAAGTTAAAATTGGGGTTAGGTTTAGGGTTGGATAAGAAGAATTTTTCATATCACACTGAAGGGTATACTCTTGATTGGGAAAAATTTTGGATGTTTTCCCATTCTCCATTATAGCCTATGAGATTCATTAGAGTGAATGGGCCCATAGGGTTAGGGTTAGGGTTAGAGTTCAGGAGACACTTATGTTCAAGTTAAAATTGGGGTTTGGTTTAGGGTTGGATAAGATGAAATTTTCATATCACACCGACGGATATACTCTTGATTTGGAAAAATTTTGGATGTTTTCCCATTCTCCATTATAGCCTATGAGATTCATTAGAGTGAATCGGCCAATAGAGTTAGGGTTAGGGTTAGAGTTCAGGACACACTTATGTTCAAGTTAAAATTGGGGTTTGGTTTAGGGTTGGTTAAGATGAAATTTTCATATCACACTGAAGGGTATACTCTTGATTTGGAAAAATTTTGGATGTTTTCCCATTCTCCATTATAGCCTATGAGACTCATTAGAGTGAATGGGCCCATAGGGTTAGGGTTAGAGTTCAGGAAACACTTATTTTCAAGTTAAAATTGGGGTTAGGTTTAGGGTTGGATAAGATGAAATTTTCATATCACACCGACGGGTATACTCTTGATTGGGAAAATTTTTGGATGTTTTCCCATTCTCCATTATAGCCTATGAGATTCTTTAGAGTGAATGGGCCCATAGGGTTAGGGTTAGGGTTAGAGTTCAGGACACACTTATGTTCAAGTTAAAATTGGGGTTTGGTTTAGGGTTGGATAAGATGAAATTTTCATATCACTCTGAAGGGTATACTCTTGATTTGAAAATTTTTTGGATGTTTTCCCATTCTCCATTATAGCCTATGAGATTCTTTAGAGTGAATGGGCCCATAGGGTTAGGGTTAGGGTTAGAATTCAGGACACACTTATGTTCAAGTTAAAATTGGGGTTTGGTTTAGGGTTGGATAAGATAAATTTTTCATATCACACTGAAGGGTATACTCTTGATTTGGAAAAATTTTGGATGTTTTCCCATTCTCCATTATAGCCTATCAGATTCATTAGAGTGAATGGGCCCATAGGGTTAGGGTTAGGGTTAGGCTTAGAGTTCAGGACACACTAATGTTCAAGTTAAAATTGGGGTTTGGTTTAGGGTTGGATAATATGAAATTTTTATATCACACTGAAGGGTATACTCTTGATTGGGAAAAATTTTGGATGTTTTCCCATTCTCCATTATAGCCTATGAGATTCATTAGAGTGAATGGGCCCATAGGGTTAGGGTTAATATAAGAGTTCAGAACACACGTTCAAGTTCAAATTGGGGTTTGGTTTAGGGTTGGATAAGATGAATTTCTCATATCACACTGAAGGGTATACTCTTGATTGGGAAAAATTTTGGATGTTTTCCCATTCTCCATTATAGCCTATGAGATTCATTAGAGTGAAACGGTCCATAGGGTTAGGGTTAGGGTTAGAGTTCAGGACACACTTATGTTCAAGTTAAAATTGGGGTTTGGTTTAGGGTTGGATAAGATGAAATTTTCATATCACACCGCAGGGTATACCCTTGATTTGGAAAAATTTTGGATGTTTTCCCATTCTCCATCATAGCCTATGAGATTCATTAGAGTGAATGGGCACATAGGGTTAGGGTTAGGGTTAGAGTTCAGGACACACTTATGTTCAAGTTAAAATTAGGGTTTGGTTTAGGGTTGGATAAGATGAATTTTTCATATCACACTGAAGGGTATACTCTTGATTGGGAAAAATTTTGGATGTTTTCCCATTCTCCATTATAGCCTATGAGATTCATTAGAGTGAATGGGCCCATAGGGTTAGGGTTAGGGTTAGAGTTCAGGAGACACTTATGTTCAAGTTAAAATTGGGGTTTGGTTTAGGGTTGGATAAGATGAAATTTTCATATCACACCGACGGGTATACTCTTGATTTGGAAAAATTTTGGATGTTTTCCCATTCTCCATTATAGCCTATGAGATTCATTAGAGTGAATCGGCCAATAGAGTTAGGGTTAGGGTTAGAGTTCAGGAAACACTTATGTTCAAGTTAAAATTGGGGTTTGGTTTAGGGTTGGTTAAGATGAAATTTTCATATCACACTGAAGGGTATACTCTTGATTTGCAAAAATTTTGGATGTTTTCCCATTCTCCATTATAGCCTATGAGACTCATTAGAGTGAATGGGCCAATAGGGTTAGGGTTAGAGTTCAGGACACACTTATGTTCAAATTAAAATTGGGATTTGGTTTAGGGTTGGATAAGATGAAATTTTCATATCACACTGAACGGTATACTCTTGATTTGGAAAAATTTTGGAAGTTTTCCCATTCTCCATTATAGCCTATGAGATTCATTAGAGTGAATGGGCCTATAGGGTTAGGGTTAGGGTTAGGGTTAGAGTTCAGGACACACTTATGTTCAAGTTAAAATTGGGGTTTGGTTTAGGGTTGGATAAGATGAAATTTTTATATCACACTGAAGGGTATACTCTTGATTTGGAAAAATTTTGGATGTTTTCCCATTCTCCATTATGGCCTATGAGATTCATTAGAGTGAATGGGCCCATAGGGTTAAGGTTAGGGTTAATGTTAGAGTTCAGAACACACTTACGTTCAAGTTCAAATTGGGGTTTGGTTTAGGGTTGGATAAGATGAATTTCTCATATCACACTGAAGGGTATACTCTTGAGTTGGAAAAATTTTGGATGTTTTCCCATTCTCCATTATAGCCTATGAGACTCATTAGAGTGAATGGGCCAATAGAGTTAGGGTTAGGGTTAGAGTTCAGGACACACTTATGTTCAAGTTAAAATTGGGGTTTGGTTTAGGGTTGGTTAAGATGAAATTTTCATATCACACTGAAGGGTATACTCTTGATTTGGAAAAATTTTTGGATGTTTTCCCATTCTCCATTATAGCCTATGAGACTCATTAGAGTGAATGGGCCCATAGGGTTAGGGTTAGAGTTCAGGAAACACTTATTTTCAAGTTAAAATTGGGGTTAGGTTTAGGGTTGGATAAGAAGAATTTTTCATATCACACTGAAGGGTATACTCTTGATTGGGAAAAATTTTGGATGTTTTCCCATTCTCCATTATAGCCTATGAGATTCATTAGAGTGAATGGGCCCATAGGGTAAGGGTTAGGGTTAGATTTCCGGAGACACTTATGTTCAAGTTAAAATTGGGGTTTGGTTTAGGGTTGGATAAGATGAAATTTTCATATCACACCGACGGGTATACTCTTGATTTGGAAAAATTTTGGATGTTTTCCCATTCTCCATTATAGCCTATGAGATTCATTAGAGTGAATCGGCCAATAGAGTTAGGGTTAGGGTTAGAGTTCAGGAAACACTTATGTTCAAGTTAAAATTGGGGTTTGGTTTAGGGTTGGTTAAGATGAAATTTTCATATCACACTGAAGGGTATACTCTTGATTTGGAAAAATTTTGGATGTTTTCCCATTCTCCATTATAGCCTATGAGACGCATTAGAGTGAATGGGCCCATAGGGTTAGGGTTAGGGTTAGAGTTCAGGACACACTTACGTTCAAGTTAAAATTGGGGTTTGGTTTAGGGTTGGATAAGATGAATTTCTCATATCACACTGAAGGGTATAATCTTGATTTGCAAAAATTTTGGATGTTTTCCCATTCTCCATTATAGCCTATGAGACTCATTAGAGTGAATGGGCCAATAGGGTTAGGGTTAGAGTTCAGGACACACTTATGTTCAAATTAAAATTGGGATTTGGTTTAGGGTTGGATAAGATGAAATTTTCATATCACACTGAACGGTATACTCTTGATTTGGAAAAATTTTGGAAGTTTTCCCATTCTCCATTATAGCCTATGAGATTCATTAGAGTGAATGGGCCTATAGGGTTAGGGTTAGGGTTAGGGTTAGAGTTCAGGACACACTTATGTTCAAGTTAAAATTGGGGTTTGGTTTAGGGTTGGATAAGATGAAATTTTTATATCACACTGAAGGGTATACTCTTGATTGGGAAAAATTTTGGATGTTTTCCCATTCTCCATTATAGCCTATGAGATTCATTAGAGTGAATGGGCCCATAGGGTTAGGGTTAGGGTTAGAGTTCAGGAGACACTTATGTTCAAGTTAAAATTGGGGTTTGGTTTAGGGTTGGATAAGATGAAATTTTCATATCACACCGACGGGTATACTCTTGATTTGGAAAAATTTTGGATGTTTTCCCATTCTCCATTATAGCCTATGAGATTCATTAGAGTGAATCGGCCAATAGAGTTAGGGTTAGGGTTAGAGTTCAGGAAACACTTATGTTCAAGTTAAAATTGGGGTTTGGTTTAGGGTTGGTTAAGATGAAATTTTCATATCACACTGAAGGGTATACTCTTGATTTGGAAAAATTTTGGATGTTTTCCCATTCTCCATTATAGCCTATGAGACGCATTAGAGTGAATGGGCCCATAGGGTTAGGGTTAGGGTTAGAGTTCAGGACACACTTACGTTCAAGTTAAAATTGGGGTTTGGTTTAGGGTTGGATAAGATGAATTTCTCATATCACACTGAAGGGTATAATCTTGATTTGCAAAAATTTTGGATGTTTTCCCATTCTCCATTATAGCCTATGAGACTCATTAGAGTGAATGGGCCAATAGGGTTAGGGTTAGAGTTCAGGACACACTTATGTTCAAATTAAAATTGGGATTTGGTTTAGGGTTGGATAAGATGAAATTTTCATATCACACTGAACGGTATACTCTTGATTTGGAAAAATTTTGGAAGTTTTCCCATTCTCCATTATAGCCTATGAGATTCATTAGAGTGAATGGGCCTATAGGGTTAGGGTTAGGGTTAGGGTTAGAGTTCAGGACACACTTATGTTCAAGTTAAAATTGGGGTTTGGTTTAGGGTTGGATAAGATGAAATTTTTATATCACACTGAAGGGTATACTCTTGATTTGGAAAAATTTTGGATGTTTTCCCATTCTCCATTATAGCCTATGAGATTCATTAGAGTGAATGGGCCCATAGGGTTAAGGTTAGGGTTAATGTTAGAGTTCAGAACACACTTACGTTCAAGTTCAAATTGGGGTTTGGTTTAGGGTTGGATAAGATGAATTTCTCATATCACACTGAAGGGTATACTCTTGAGTTGGAAAAATTTTGGATGTTTTCCCATTCTCCATTATAGCCTATGAGACTCATTAGAGTGAATGGGCCAATAGAGTTAGGGTTAGGGTTAGAGTTCAGGACACACTTATGTTCAAGTTAAAATTGGGGTTTGGTTTAGGGTTGGTTAAGATGAAATTTTCATATCACACTGAAGGGTATACTCTTGATTTGGAAAATTTTTTGGATGTTTTCCCATTCTCCATTATAGCCTATGAGACTCATTAGAGTGAATGGGCCCATAGGGTTAGGGTTAGAGTTCAGGAAACACTTATTTTCAAGTTAAAATTGGGGTTAGGTTTAGGGTTGGATAAGAAGAATTTTTCATATCACACTGAAGGGTATACTCTTGATTGGGAAAAATTTTGGATGTTTTCCCATTCTCCATTATAGCCTATGAGATTCATTAGAGTGAATGGGCCCATAGGGTTAGGGTTAGGGTTAGAGTTCAGGAGACACTTATGTTCAAGTTAAAATTGGGGTTTGGTTTAGGGTTGGATAAGATGAAATTTTCATATCACACCGACGGATATACTCTTGATTTGGAAAAATTTTGGATGTTTTCCCATTCTCCATTATAGCCTATGAGATTCATTAGAGTGAATCGGCCAATAGAGTTAGGGTTAGGGTTAGAGTTCAGGACACACTTATGTTCAAGTTAAAATTGGGGTTTGGTTTAGGGTTGGTTAAGATGAAATTTTCATATCACACTGAAGGGTATACTCTTGATTTGGAAAAATTTTGGATGTTTTCCCATTCTCCATTATAGCCTATGAGACTCATTAGAGTGAATGGGCCAATAGAGTTAGGGTTAGGGTTAGAGTTCAGGACACACTTATGTTCAAGTTAAAATTGGGGTTTGGTTTAGGGTTGGTTAAGATGAAATTTTCATATCACACTGAAGGGTATACTCTTGATTTGGAAAATTTTTTGGATGTTTTCCCATTCTCCATTATAGCCTATGAGACTCATTAGAGTGAATGGGCCCATAGGGTTAGGGTTAGAGTTCAGGAAACACTTATTTTCAAGTTAAAATTGGGGTTAGGTTTAGGGTTGGATAAGAAGAATTTTTCATATCACACTGAAGGGTATACTCTTGATTGGGAAAAATTTTGGATGTTTTCCCATTCTCCATTATAGCCTATGAGATTCATTAGAGTGAATGGGCCCATAGGGTTAGGGTTAGGGTTAGAGTTCAGGAGACACTTATGTTCAAGTTAAAATTGGGGTTTGGTTTAGGGTTGGATAAGATGAAATTTTCATATCACACCGACGGATATACTCTTGATTTGGAAAAATTTTGGATGTTTTCCCATTCTCCATTATAGCCTATGAGATTCATTAGAGTGAATCGGCCAATAGAGTTAGGGTTAGGGTTAGAGTTCAGGACACACTTATGTTCAAGTTAAAATTGGGGTTTGGTTTAGGGTTGGTTAAGATGAAATTTTCATATCACACTGAAGGGTATACTCTTGATTTGGAAAAAATTTTGGATGTTTTCCCATTCTCCATTATAGCCTATGAGACTCATTAGAGTGAATGGGCCCATAGGGTTAGGGTTAGAGTTCAGGAAACACTTATTTTCAAGTTAAAATTGGGGTTAGGTTTAGGGTTGGATAAGAAGAATTTTTCATATCACACTGAAGGGTATACTCTTGATTGGGAAAAATTTTGGATGTTTTCCCATTCTCCATTATAGCCTATGAGATTCATTAGAGTGAATGGGCCCATAGGGTTAGGGTTAGGGTTAGAGTTCAGGAGACACTTATGTTCAAGTTAAAATTGGGGTTTGGTTTAGGGTTGGATAATATGAAATTTTTATATCACACTGAAGGGTATACTCTTGATTTGCAAAAATTTTGGATGTTTTCCCATTCTCCATTATAGCCTAAGTGATTCATTAAAATGAATGGGCCCATATGTTAAGGCTTAGGGTTAGGGTTAGAGTTCAGGACACACTTATGTTTGGGTGAGTATTGGGGTTGGGTTTAGGGTTGGGTAAGATGTATTTTTAATATCACACTGAATGGTATACTCTTGATGGGAAAAATTTTTGGATGGTTTTCCATTCTCCATTATAGCCTATGAGATTCATTAGAATGAATGGGCCCATATGGTAAGGGTTAGGGTTAGCGTTAGAGCAAAGGACACACTTATGTTTGGGTGAATATTGGGGTTGGGTTTAGGGTTGGGTAAGATGTATTTTTAATATCACACTGAATGGTACATTCTTGATGGGGAAAAATTTAGGATGTTTTTCCATTCTGCATTATAGCCTATGAGATTCATTAGAATGAATGGGCCCATATGGTAAGGGTTAGGGTTAGGGTTAGAGTTCAGGACACACTTATGTTTGGGTGAATATTGGGGTTGGGTTCAGGGTTGGGTAAGATCTATTTTTGATATCACACTGAATGGTATACTGTTGATCGGAAAAATTTTTGGATGGTTTTCCATTCTCCATTATAGCCTATGAGATTCATTAGAATGAATGGGCCCATATGGTAAGAGTTAGGGTTAGGGTTAGAGCTCAGGACACACTTATGTTGGGGTGAATATTGGGGTTGGGTTCAGGGTTGGGTAAGATCTATTTTTAATATCACACTGAATGGTATACTCTTGATGGGAAAATTTTTTCGATGGTTTTCCATTCTCCATTATAGCCTATGAGATTCATTAGAATGAATGGGCCCACATGGTAAGGGTTAGGGTTAGGGTTAGAGCTCAGGACACACTTATGTTTGGGTGAATATTGGGGTTGGGTTTAGGATTGGGTAAGATAGATTTTTAATATCACACTGAATGCTATACTCTTGATGGGAAAAATTTTTGGATGGTTTTCCATTCTCCATTATAGCCTATGAGATTCATTAGAATGAATGGGCCCATATGGTAAGGCTTAGGGTTAGGGTTAGAGTTCAGGACACACTTATGTATGGGTGAATATTGGGGTTGGGTTTAGGGTTGGGTAAGATCTATTTTTAATATCACACTGAATGGTATACTCTTGATGGGAAAATTTTTTGGATGGTTTTCCATTCTCCATTAAAGCCTATGAGATTCATTAGAATGAATGGGCCCATATGGTAAGGGTTAGGGTTAGGGTTAGAGTTCAGGACACACTTATGTTTGGGTGAATATTGGGGTTGGGTTCAGGGTTGGGTAAGATCTATTTTTAATATCACACTGAATGGTATACTGTTGATCGGAAAAATTTTTGGATGGTTTTCCATTCTCCATTATAGCCTATGAGATTCATTAGAATGAATGGGCCCATATGGTAAGGGTTAGGGTTAGGGTTAGAGCTCAGGACACACTTATGTTTGGGTGAATATTGGGGTTGGGTTCAGGGTTGGGTAAAATCTATTTTTAATATCACACTGAATGCTATACTCTTGATGGGAAAAATTTTTGGATGGTTTTCCATTCTCCATTATAGCCTATGAGATTCATTAGAATGAATGGGCCCATATGGTAAGGGTTAGGGTTAGGTTTAGAGCTCAGGACACACTTATGTTTGGGTGAATATTGGGGTTGGGTTTAGGATTGTGTAAGATGTATTTTTAATATCACACTGAATGGTATACTCTTGATGGGAAAAATTTTTGGATGGTTTTCCATTCTCCGTTATAGCCTATGAGATTCATTAGAATGAATGGGCCATATTGTAAGGCTTAGGGTTAGGGTTAGAGTTCAGGACATTATAGCCTATGAGATTCATTAGAATGAATGGGCCCATATGGAAAGGGTTAGTGTTAGGGTTAGAGCTCAGGACACACTTATGTTTGGGTGAATATTGGGGTTGGGTTTAGGGTTGGGTAAGATCTATTTTTAATATCACACTGAATGGTATACTCTTGATGGGAAAATTTTTTGGATGGTTTTCCATTATCCATTATAGCCTATGAGATTCATTAGAATGAATGGGCCCATATGGTAAGGGTTAGGGTTAGGGTTCAGGACACACTTATGTTTGGGTGAATATTGGGGTTGGGTTTAGGGTTGGGTAAGATCTATTTTTAATATCACACTGAATGGTATACTCTTGATGGGAAAATTTTTTGGATGGTTTTCCATTCTCCATTATAGCCTATGAGATTCATTAGAATGAATGGGCCCATATGGAAAGGGTTAGTGTTAGGGTTAGAGCTCAGGACACACTTATGTTTGGGTGAATATTGGGGTTGGGTTTAGGGTTGGGTAAGATGTATTTTTAATATCACACTGAATGGTATACTCTTGATGGGAAAATTTTTTGGATGTTTTTCCATTCTCCATTATAGCCTATGAGATTCATTAGAATGAATGGGCCCATATGGTACGGGTTAGGGTTATGGTTAGAGCTCAGGACACACTTATGTTTGGGTGAATATTGGGGTTGGGTTTAGGGTTGGGTAAGATGTATTTTTAATATCACACTGAATGGTACATTCTTGATGGGGAAAAATTTAGGATGTTTTTCCATTCTGCATTATAGCCTATGAGATTCATTAGAATGAATGGGCCCATATGGTAAGGGTTAGGGTTAGGGTTAGAGTTCAGGACACACTTATGTTTGGGTGAATATTGGGGTTGGGTTTAGGGTTGGGTAAGATCGATTTTTAATATTACACTTAATGGTATACTCTTGAAGGGAATAATTTTTGGATGGTTTTCCATTCTCCATTATAGCCTATGTGATTCATTAGAATGAATGGGCCCATATGGTAAGGGTTAGGGTTAGGGTTAGAGTTCAAGACACACTTATGTTTGGGTGAATATTGGGGTTGGGTTTAGGGTTGGCTAAGATCTATTTTTAATATCACACTGAATCGTATACTCTTGATGGGAAAATTTTTTGGATGGTTTTCCATTCTCCATTATAGCCTATGAGATTCATTAGAATGAATGGGCCCATATGGTAAGGGTTAGGGTTAGGGTTAGAGCTCAGGACACACTTATGTTTGGGTGAATATTGGGGTTGGGTTTAGGGTTGGGTATGATGTATTTTTAATATCACACTGAATGGTATACTCTTGATGGGAAAAATTTTTGGATGGTTTTCCATTCTCCATTATAGCCTATGAGATTCATTAGAATGAATGGGCCCATATGGTAAGTGTTAGGGTTAGGGTTAGAGTTCAGGACACACTTATGTTTGGGTGAATATTGGGGTTGGGTTTAGGATTGGCTAAGATCTATTTTTAATATCACACTGAATCGTATACTCTTGATGGGAAAATTTTTGGATGTTTTTCCATTCTCCATTATAGCCTATGAGATTCATTAGAATGAATGGGCCCATATGGTAAGGGTTAGGGTTAGGTTTAGAGCTCAGGACACACTTATGTGTGGGTGAATATTGGGGTTGGGTTTAGGGTTGGTATGATGTATTTTTAATATCACACTGAATGGTATACTCTTGATGGGAAAAATTTTTGGATGGTTTTCCATTCTCCATTATAGCCTATGAGATTCATTAGAATGAATGGGCCCATATGGTAAGTGTTAGGGTTAGGGTTAGAGCTCAGGACACACTTATGTTTGGGTGAATATTGGGGTTGGGTTTAGGGTTGGGAAAGAAGTATTTTTAATATCACACTGAATGGTATACTCTTGATGGGAACATTTTTTGGATGGTTTTCCATTCTCCATTATAGCCTATGAGATCCATTAGAATGAATGGGCCCATATGGTAAGGGTTAGGGTTAGGGTTAGAGCTCAGGACACACTTATGTTTGGGTTAATATTGGGGTTGGGTTTGATGTATTTTTAATATCACACTGAATGGTATACTCTTGATGGGAAAAATTTTTGGATGTTTTTCCATTCTCCATTATAGCCGATGAGATTCATTAGAATGAATGGGCCCATATGGTAAGGGTTAGGGTTAGGGTTAGAGCTCAGGACACACTTATGTTTGGGTGAATATTGGGGTTGGGTTTAGGGTTGGGTAAGATCGATTTTTAATATTACACTTAATGGTATACTCTTGAAGGGAATAATTTTTGGATGGTTTTCAATTCTCCATTATAGCCTATGTGATTCATTAGAATGAATGGGCCCATATGGTAAGGGTTAGGGTTAGGGTTAGAGCTCAGGACACACTTATGTTTGGGTGAATATTGGGGTTGGGTTTAGGGTTGGGTATGATGTATTTTTAATATCACACTGAATGGTACACTCTTGATGGGGAAAAATTTAGGATGTTTTTCCATTCTGCATTATAGCCTATGAGATTCATTAGAATGAATGGGCCCATATGGTAAGGGTTAGGGTTAGGGTTAGAGTTCAGGACACACTTATGTTTGAGTGAATATTGGGGTTGGGTTTAGGGTTGGGTAAGATCGATTTTTAATATTACACTTAATGGTATACTCTTGAAGAGAATAATTTTTGGATGGTTTTCCATTCTCCATTATAGCCTATGAGATTCATTAGAATGAATGGGCCCATATGGTAAGGGGTAGGGTTAGGGTTAGAGCTCAGGACACACTTATGTTTGGGTGAATATTGGGGTTGGGTTTAGGGTTGGGTATGATGTATTTTTAATATCACTCTGAATGGTATACTCTTGATGGGAAAAATTTTTGGATGGTTTTCCATTCTCCATTATAGCCTATGAGATTCATTAGAATAAATGGGCCCATATGGTAAGTGTTAGGGTTAGGGTTAGAGCTCAGGACACACTTATGTTTGGGTGAATATTGGGGTTGGGTTTAGGGTTGGGAAAGAAGTATTTTTAATATCACACTGAATGGTATACTCTTGATGGGAACATTTTTTGGATGGTTTTCCATTCTCCATTATAGCCTATGAGATTCATTAGAATGAATGGGCCCATATGGTAAGGGTTAGGGTTAGGGTTAGAGCTCAGGACACACTTATGTTTGTGTTAATATTGGGGTTGGGTTTAGGGTTGGGTATGATGTATTTTTAATATCACACTGAATGGTATACTCTTGATGGGAAAAATTTTTGGATGTTTTTCCATTCTCCATTATAGCCGATGAGATTCATTAGAATGAATGGGCCCATATGGTAAGGGTTAGGGTTAGGGTTAGAGCTCAGGACACACTTATGTTTGGGTGAATATTGGGGTTGGGTTTAGGGTTGGGTAAGATGTATTTTTAATATCACACTGAATGGTATACTCTTGATGGGAAAAAAATTTGGATGGTTTTCCATTCTCCATTATAGCCTATGAGATTCATTAGAATGAATGGGCCCATATGGTAAGGGTTAGGGTTAGAGTTCAGGACACACTTATGTTGGGGGGAATATTGGGGTTGGGTTTAGGGTTCGTTAAGATGTATTTATAATATCACACTGAATGGTACATTCTTGATGGGGAAAATTTTTGGATTTTTTTCCATTCTCCATTATAGCCTATGAGATTCATTAGAATGAATGGGCCCATATGGTAAGGGTTAGGGTTAGGGTTAGAGCTCAGGACACACTTATGTTTGGGTGAATATTGGGGTTGGTTTTAGGGGTGGGTAAGATCTATTTTTAATATCACACTGAATGGAATACTCTTGATGTGAAAAAATTTTGGATGGTTTTCCTTTCTCCATTATAGCCTATGAGATTCATTAGAATAAATGGGTCCATATGGTAAGGGTTAGGGTTAGGGTTAGAGTTCAGGACACACTTATGTTTGGGTGAATATTGGGGTTGGGTTTAGGGTTGGGTAAGATCTATTTTTATATCACACTGAATGGTATACTGTTGATGTGAAAATTTTCTGGATGTTTTTCCATTCTCCATTATAGCCTATGAGATTCATTAGAATGAATGGGCCCATATGGTAAGGGTTAGGGTTAGGGTTAGAGTTCAGGACACACTTATGTTTCGGTGAATATTGGGGTTGGGTTTAGGGTTGGGAAAGAAGTATTTTTAATATCACACTGAATGGTATACTCTTGAAGGGAAAATTTTTTGGATGGTTTTCCATTCTCCATTATAGCCTACGAGATTCATTAGAATGAATGGGCCCATATGGTAAGGGTTAGAGCTCAGGACACATTTATGTTTGGGTGAATATTGGGGTTGGGTTTAGGGTTGGTTAAGATGTATTTTTAATATCACACTGAATGGTATACTCTTGATGGGAAAATTTTTTGGATGTTTTTCCATTCTCCATTATAGCCTATGAGATTCATAAGAATGAATGGGCCCATATGGTTAGGGTTAGAGCTCAGGACACACTTATGTTTGGGTGAATATTGGGGTTGGGTTTAGGGTTGGTTAAGATGTATTTTTAATATCACACTGAATGGTATACTCTTGATGGGAAAATTTTTTGGATGGTTTTCCATTCTCCATTATAGCCTATGAGATTCATTAGAATGAATGGGCCCATATGGTAAGGGTTAGGGTTAGGGTTAGAGTTCAGGACACACTTATGTTGGGGGGAATATTGGGGTTGGGTTTAGGGTTCTTTAAGATGTATTTTTAATATCACACTGAATCGTACATTCTTGATGGGGAAAATTTTTGGATGTTTTTCCATTCTCCATTATAGCCTATGAGATTCATTAGAATGAATGGGCCCATATGGAAAGCGTTAGGGTTAGGGTTAGAGCTCAGGACACACTTATGTTTGGGTGAATATTGGGGTTGGGTTTAGGGTTGGGTAAGATCTATTTTTAATATCACACTGAATGGTATACTCTTGATGTGAAAAAATTTTGGATGGTTTTCCTTTCTCCATTAATGCCTATGAGATTCATTAGAATGGATGGGCCCATATGGTAAGGCTTAGGGTTAGGGTTAGAGTTCAGGACACACTTATGTTTGGGTGAATATTGGGGTTGGGTTTAGGGTTGGGTAAGATCTATTTTTAATATCACACTGAATGGTATACTCTTGATGGGAAAAATTTTTGGATGGTTTTCCATTCTCCATTATAGCCTATGAGATTCATTAGAATGAATGGGCCCATATGGTAAGGGTTAGGGTTAGGGTTAGAGCTCAGGACACACTTATGTTTGGGTTAATATTGGGGTTGGGTTTAGGGTTGGGTATGATGTATTTTTAATATCACACTGAATGGTATACTCTTGATGGGAAAATTTTTTGGATGGTTTTCCATTCTCCATTATAGCCTATGAGATTCATTAGAATAAATGGGCCCATATGGTAAGTGTTAGGGTTAGGGTTAGAGCTCAGGACACACTTATGTTTGGGTGAATATTGGGGTTGGGTTTAGGGTTGGGTATGATGTATTTTTAATATCACACTGAATGGTATACTCTTGATGGGAAAAATTTTTGGATGGTTTTCCATTCTCCATTATAGCCTATGAGATTCATTAGAATGAATGGGCCCATATGGTAAGTGTTAGGGTTAGGGTTAGAGCTCAGGACACACTTATGTTTGGGTGAATATTGGGGTTGGGTTTAGGGTTGGGAAAGAAGTATTTTTAATATCACACTGAATGGTATACTCTTGATGGGAACATTTTTTGGATGGTTTTCCATTCTCCATTATAGCCTATGAGATCCATTAGAATGAATGGGCCCATATGGTAAGGGTTAGGGTTAGGGTTAGAGCTCAGGACACACTTATGTTTGGGTTAATATTGGGGTTGGGTTTGATGTATTTTTAATATCACACTGAATGGTACACTCTTGATGGGGAAAAATTTAGGATGTTTTTCCATTCTGCATTATAGCCTATGAGATTCATTAGAATGAATGGGCCCATATGGTAAGGGTTAGGGTTAGGGTTAGAGTTCAGGACACACTTATGTTTGAGTGAATATTGGGGTTGGGTTTAGGGTTGGGTAAGATCGATTTTTAATATTACACTTAATGGTATACTCTTGAAGAGAATAATTTTTGGATGGTTTTCCATTCTCCATTATAGCCTATGAGATTCATTAGAATGAATGGGCCCATATGGTAAGGGGTAGGGTTAGGGTTAGAGCTCAGGACACACTTATGTTTGGGTGAATATTGGGGTTGGGTTTAGGGTTGGGTATGATGTATTTTTAATATCACTCTGAATGGTATACTCTTGATGGGAAAAATTTTTGGATGGTTTTCCATTCTCCATTATAGCCTATGAGATTCATTAGAATAAATGGGCCCATATGGTAAGTGTTAGGGTTAGGGTTAGAGCTCAGGACACACTTATGTTTGGGTGAATATTGGGGTTGGGTTTAGGGTTGGGAAAGAAGTATTTTTAATATCACACTGAATGGTATACTCTTGATGGGAACATTTTTTGGATGGTTTTCCATTCTCCATTATACCTATGAGATTCATTAGAATGAATGGGCCCATATGGTAAGGGTTAGGGTTAGGGTTAGAGCTCAGGACACACTTATGTTTGTGTTAATATTGGGGTTGGGTTTAGGGTTGGGTATGATGTATTTTTAATATCACACTGAATGGTATACTCTTGATGGGAAAAATTTTTGGATGTTTTTCCATTCTCCATTATAGCCGATGAGATTCATTAGAATGAATGGGCCCATACGGTAAGGGTTAGGGTTAGGGTTAGAGCTCAGGACACACTTATGTTTGGGTGAATATTGGGGTTGGGTTTAGGGTTGGGTAAGATGTATTTTTAATATCACACTGAATGGTATACTCTTGATGGGAAAAAAATTTGGATGGTTTTCCATTCTCCATTATAGCCTATGAGATTCATTACAATGAATGGGCCCATATGGTAAGGGTTAGGGTTAGAGTTCAGGACACACTTATGTTGGGGGGAATATTGGGGTTGGGTTTAGGGTTCGTTAAGATGTATTTATAATATCACACTGAATGGTACATTCTTGATGGGGAAAATTTTTGGATTTTTTTCCATTCTCCATTATAGCCTATGAGATTCATTAGAATGAATGGGCCCATATGGTAAGGGTTAGGGTTAGGGTTAGAGCTCAGGACACACTTATGTTTGGGTGAATATTGGGGTTGGTTTTAGGGGTGGGTAAGATCTATTTTTAATATCACACTGAATGGAATACTCTTGATGTGAAAAAATTTTGGATGGTTTTCCTTTCTCCATTATAGCCTATGAGATTCATTAGAATAAATGGGTCCATATGGTAAGGGTTAGGGTTAGGGTTAGAGTTCAGGACACACTTATGTTTGGGTGAATATTGGGGTTGGGTTTAGGGTTGGGTAAGATCTATTTTTATATCACACTGAATGGTATACTGTTGATGTGAAAATTTTCTGGATGTTTTTCCATTCTCCATTATAGCCTATGAGATTCATTAGAATGAATGGGCCCATATGGTAAGGGTTAGGGTTAGGGTTAGAGTTCAGGTCACACTTATGTTTCGGTGAATATTGGGGTTGGGTTTAGGGTTGGGAAAGAAGTATTTTTAATATCACACTGAATGGTATACTCTTGAAGGGAAAATTTTTTGGATGGTTTTCCATTCTCCATTATAGCCTACGAGATTCATTAGAATGAATGGGCCCATATGGTAAGGGTTAGAGCTCAGGACACACTTATGTTTGGGTG
This sequence comes from Heteronotia binoei, assembly GCF_032191835.1. NCBI lineage: Eukaryota > Metazoa > Chordata > Lepidosauria > Squamata > Gekkonidae > Heteronotia > Heteronotia binoei. Next base: position 122,358 of record NW_026799988.1, read on the forward strand.
AATATTGGGGTTGGGTTTAGGGTTGGTTAAGATGTATTTTTAATATCACACTGAATGGTATACTCTTGATGGGAAAATTTTTTGGATGTTTTTCCATTCTCCATTATAGCCTATGAGATTCATAAGAATGAATGGGCCCATATGGTTAGGGTTAGAGCTCAGGACACACTTATGTTTGGGTGAATATTGGGGTTGGGTTTAGGGTTGGTTAAGATGTATTTTTAATATCACACTGAATGGTATACTCTTGATGGGAAAATTTTTTGGATGGTTTTCCATTCTCCATTATAGCCTATGAGATTCATTAGAATGAATGGGCCCATATGGTAAGGGTTAGGGTTAGGGTTAGAGTTCAGGACACACTTATGTTGGGGGGAATATTGGGGTTGGGTTTAGGGTTCTTTAAGATGTATTTTTAATATCACACTGAATCGTACATTCTTGATGGGGAAAATTTTTGGATGTTTTTCCATTCTCCATTATAGCCTATGAGATTCATTAGAATGAATGGGCCCATATGGTAAGCGTTAGGGTTAGGGTTAGAGTTCAGGACACACTTATGTTTGGGTGAATATTGGGGTTGGGTTTAGGGTTGGGTAAGATCTATTTTTAATATCACACTGAATGGTATACTCTTGATGGGAAAAATTTTTGGATGTTTTTCCATTCTCCATTATAGCCTATGAGATTCATTAGAATGAATGGGCCCATATGGAAAGCGTTAGGGTTAGGGTTAGAGCTCAGGACACACTTATGTTTGGGTGAATATTGGGGTTGGGTTTAGGGTTGGGTAAGATCTATTTTTAATATCACACTGAATGGTATACTCTTGATGTGAAAAAATTTTGGATGGTTTTCCTTTCTCCATTAATGCCTATGAGATTCATTAGAATGGATGGGCCCATATGGTAAGGCTTAGGGTTAGGGTTAGAGTTCAGGACACACTTATGTTTGGGTGAATATTGGGGTTGGGTTTAGGGTTGGGTAAGATCTATTTTTAATATCACACTGAATGGTATACTCTTGATGGGAAAAATTTTTGGATGGTTTTCCATTCTCCATTATAGCCTATGAGATTCATTAGAATGAATGGGCCCATATGGTAAGGGTTAGGGTTAGGGTTAGAGCTCAGGACACACTTATGTTTGGGTTAATATTGGGGTTGGGTTTAGGGTTGGGTATGATGTATTTTTAATATCACACTGAATGGTATACTCTTGATGGGAAAATTTTTTGGATGGTTTTCCATTCTCCATTATAGCCTATGAGATTCATTAGAATAAATGGGCCCATATGGTAAGTGTTAGGGTTAGGGTTAGAGCTCAGGACACACTTATGTTTGGGTGAATATTGGGGTTGGGTTTAGGGTTGGGTATGATGTATTTTTAATATCACACTGAATGGTATACTCTTGATGGGAAAAATTTTTGGATGGTTTTCCATTCTCCATTATAGCCTATGAGATTCATTAGAATGAATGGGCCCATATGGTAAGTGTTAGGGTTAGGGTTAGAGCTCAGGACACACTTATGTTTGGGTGAATATTGGGGTTGGGTTTAGGGTTGGGAAAGAAGTATTTTTAATATCACACTGAATGGTATACTCTTGATGGGAACATTTTTTGGATGGTTTTCCATTCTCCATTATAGCCTATGAGATCCATTAGAATGAATGGGCCCATATGGTAAGGGTTAGGGTTAGGGTTAGAGCTCAGGACACACTTATGTTTGGGTTAATATTGGGGTTGGGTTTGATGTATTTTTAATATCACACTGAATGGTACACTCTTGATGGGGAAAAATTTAGGATGTTTTTCCATTCTGCATTATAGCCTATGAGATTCATTAGAATGAATGGGCCCATATGGTAAGGGTTAGGGTTAGGGTTAGAGTTCAGGACACACTTATGTTTGAGTGAATATTGGGGTTGGGTTTAGGGTTGGGTAAGATCGATTTTTAATATTACACTTAATGGTATACTCTTGAAGAGAATAATTTTTGGATGGTTTTCCATTCTCCATTATAGCCTATGAGATTCATTAGAATGAATGGGCCCATATGGTAAGGGGTAGGGTTAGGGTTAGAGCTCAGGACACACTTATGTTTGGGTGAATATTGGGGTTGGGTTTAGGGTTGGGTATGATGTATTTTTAATATCACTCTGAATGGTATACTCTTGATGGGAAAAATTTTTGGATGGTTTTCCATTCTCCATTATAGCCTATGAGATTCATTAGAATAAATGGGCCCATATGGTAAGTGTTAGGGTTAGGGTTAGAGCTCAGGACACACTTATGTTTGGGTGAATATTGGGGTTGGGTTTAGGGTTGGGAAAGAAGTATTTTTAATATCACACTGAATGGTATACTCTTGATGGGAACATTTTTTGGATGGTTTTCCATTCTCCATTATACCTATGAGATTCATTAGAATGAATGGGCCCATATGGTAAGGGTTAGGGTTAGGGTTAGAGCTCAGGACACACTTATGTTTGTGTTAATATTGGGGTTGGGTTTAGGGTTGGGTATGATGTATTTTTAATATCACACTGAATGGTATACTCTTGATGGGAAAAATTTTTGGATGTTTTTCCATTCTCCATTATAGCCGATGAGATTCATTAGAATGAATGGGCCCATACGGT
>NW_026799989.1:0-10000 GCF_032191835.1 Heteronotia binoei
TGACCTCCAGAGATATTTGAATACTTTTATTCATAGGGAAATTGTTCCATTTCCTTAATCATTATAGTTTGTTTTTGTTAATTTCTAGTCTGCCCTACCCCATGGGCTCAGGGCGGATCACAACAGACTTAAACAATAACAATAAGCAATAAAATTAGAAGTAAATAAACAAATAAAACAATAAACAACTAATCAGGCCATAGTGCAAACAAAGCTGGAACCGATGACATTCCAACAGGCCTGATGGAATGCTACAATAGGGAGGCCAGACTCCATGTACTATGGACGTCTGCTGCCTTACTCACTGCCCTTTTTTGCACTTTCCTCAGTACTATAATATCTTTTTTGAGATGGGGTGACCGGAACTGTACACAGTATTCCAAATGAGGCCACACCATAAATTTATACAGTGCCATTATGATACTGGCTGATTTGTTTTCAATTCCCTTCCTAATAATCACCATCACAGCATTTGCTTTTTTTATTGCCATCGTTATCTTCCACAACTCCAAGATCTCTCTCCTGGTCAGTCTCCATCAGTTTGGACCCCATCAACCTATACTTAAAGTTAGGATTTTTGACTCCAATGTGCATTACTTTGCACTTGTTCACATTGGATCTCATTTGCCCTGCTTACACCCACTTACCCCAGCCTCGACATATCCCTCTGGAGAGCTTCACAATCCTCCCTGATTCTCACTGCCCTGAACAACTTAGTGTCATCTGCAAACTCAGCCACTTCATTTACTCCCAACTCTTAACTATTGCAATTCACTCTACGTGGGCCTACACTTGCACCTGACTTGGAAGTTACACCTAATCAGAATGCAGCAGCATGCTTACTATGATGCCATTGCAGGTGCATGTTTAGCCAGTCCTCTGTGAACTGCACTGGCTGCCAATACTGCTTCAAATCAGGTTCAAGGTTTTGGTTCTAATCATTAAGGGCGTGAATGGCCAGGGACAGCGGCGTCACTAGGGCGGGGCCAAGGGGCCATCGGCCCTCCCCCAGAGCATTCTCATTGGCCCCAGGCACTGACCCATGACCCCCCCCCCCAACAGGAAGGGGCTGGCCCTGGGACTAGAACGCTGCTGCTGTGTGTGGCTGGCCGGGATTCTGAAACCGGGGCCGCGCTGCTGCCGTCTCAGCTAAAAGCGTGTGGGTGAGTGGGGGAAACTTAAATGCTGCAAAACTGGTATCTTGGATTACGGGGGCTGGTCATGTGACCAGAGGGTGGATGAGGGAGGGGCCATGTGAAGTAGGCGGGGTTGTGTGCAGAGGGGGTGACGCAGCCCTCCAAAAGGGGTGATGCCCAATGGGGGGGTGACTTGAATCAGTTACACCCCAGGGTGCAACCCACCCTAGTGACGCCTCTGGCCAGGGACCAACATACCTGCAGGACTACCTCTCTCTAAATGTCTCACGAGGGGCCTTAAGATCAGCTGATCAAGGTCAACTGGTAGGCCCCAGCCCAAAAGAAGTTTTTTTGGCCTCTACAAGGACCAGGGCCTTCTTGGCTCTGGCCTCAACCTGGTGGAATGAGCTCCCCATAGAGATCAGGACCCTGTATGACCTACTACAGTTCCATAGGTCCTGTAAGATGGAGCTCTTTTGCCAGGCTTTTAACTAAGGCCACGGACACTTGATAGACTGCCCCTTCCTGCAGAAATTAACCTGCCTTTTAACTGCTCATGAACAATGTAAATTGAACTGAATCAGATCCCATATAGTGATGAGCAGACTAAGGAGCTATTGCCATCTTTGTTATTCTGTATTGTTATGTACACTGTTTTATACTGAGAAATTTTTATCCTTTATATTCTTATGTTTTACTGATATCTTGTATTTTATTCTGTTATAACCCGCACTGAGCCTGCTTTGGCAGGATGGGTGGGATAGAAATCCCTAAAATAAAATAAAATAATAAATACATCATTAATGAACAAGTTAAAAAGCATCGGACATAGTACCAAGCAATGTTCCCTCTAAGTAGGGTGGCCAGACCGTCCCGGTTGCCCGGGACTTTCCCGTTTTTGGCACCCGTTTCCCGCCTCCCGCCCTGGCTATACCGGGACCATTAAAACGTCCCGGTTTAGCCAGGTGGCCGCGCGCGCGGGCGGGGAAGGCGGGGAGTAAGGGAGCCGGTGTCCCTGCGCGTGCGCACGAGGGGTGGCGGGCTCTGCGCATGCGTAGGGCCCGCCACACCGTCGTGAGCACGTGCAGGGACGCTGGCTCCCTCACTCGCCGCCAGCAGCACTGCACTGCATCAGCCGCCGCTGCGCGCCTCCCGCCCGCCCGCCCGCCCGCCCGCCGGAAGGGAGGAGGCCATCCACTAAAGAAGGTAAGCCTTCCTTCCTCCCTTCTCTCCCTCGCCCAGGACGCTGCCCGCCCCGCCCCGCTCACCTGCTCGGAGGCCTGGCCCTGGGCCTCCCGGCCGCGGGCTCCGGTGAGCTCCCCCCCCCATCCAGGCCTTCCCGCCCCTCCCCGCCATGCTCCTGACCCCATCGGGGCCCGCGGCTTCCCAGCCGCGGGCTCCGGTGAGCTCCCCCCCCCCATCCAGGCCTTCCCGCCCCTCCCCGCCATGCTCCTGACCCCATCGGGGCCCGCGGCTTCCCAGCCGCGGGCTCCGGTGAGCTCCCCCCCCCCCATCCAGGCCTTCCCGCCCCTCCCCCGCCATGCTCCTGACCCCATCGGGGCCCGCGGCTTCCCAGCCGCGGGCTCCGGTGAGCTCCCCCCCCCCATCCAGGCCTTCCCGCCCCTCCCCCGCCATGCTCCTGACCCCATCGGGGCCCGCGGCTTCCCAGCCGCGGGCTCCGGTGAGCTCCCCCCCCCCCATCCAGGCCTTCCCGCCCCTCCCCGCCATGCTCCTGACCCCATCGGGGCCCGCGGCTTCCCAGCCGCGGGCTCCGGTGAGCTCCCCCCCCCCCATCCAGGCCTTCCCGCCCCTCCCCGCCATGCTCCTGACCCCATCGGGGCCCGCGGCTTCCCAGCCGCGGGCTCCGGTGAGCTCCCCCCCCCCCATCCAGGCCTTCCCGCCCCTCCCCGCCATGCTCCTGACCCCATCGGGGCCCGCGGCTTCCCAGCCGCGGGCTCCGGTGAGCTCCCCCCCCCCCATCCAGGCCTTCCCGCCACTCCCCGCCATGCTCCTGACCCCATCGGGGCCCGCGGCTTCCCAGCCGCGGGCTCCGGTGAGCTCCCCCCCCCCCATCCAGGCCTTCCCGCCCCTCCCCGCCATGCTCCTGACCCCATCGGGGCCCGCGGCTTCCCAGCCGCGGGCTCCGGTGAGCTCCCCCCCCCCCATCCAGGCCTTCCCGCCCCTCCCCGCCATGCTCCTGACCCCATCGGGGCCCGCGGCTTCCCAGCCGCGGGCTCCGGTGAGCTCCCCCCCCCCCATCCAGGCCTTCCCGCCCCTCCCCGCCATGCTCCTGACCCCATCGGGGCCCGCGGCTTCCCAGCCGCGGGCTCCGGTGAGCTCCCCCCCCCCATCCAGGCCTTCCCGCCCCTCCCCGCCATGCTCCTGACCCCATCGGGGCCCGCGGCTTCCCAGCCGCGGGCTCCGGTGAGCTCCCCCCCCCCCCATCCAGGCCTTCCCGCCCCTCCCCGCCATGCTCCTGACCCCATCGGGGCCCGCGGCTTCCCAGCCGCGGGCTCCGGTGAGCTCCCCCCCCCCATCCAGGCCTTCCCGCCCCTCCCCGCCATGCTCCTGACCCCATCGGGGCCCGCGGCTTCCCAGCCGCGGGCTCCGGTGAGCTCCCCCCCCCCATCCAGGCCTTCCCGCCCCTCCCCGCCATGCTCCTGACCCCATCGGGGCCCGCGGCTTCCCAGCCGCGGGCTCCGGTGAGCTCCCCCCCCCCCATCCAGGCCTTCCCGCCCCTCCCCGCCATGCTCCTGACCCCATCGGGGCCCGCGGCTTCCCAGCCGCGGGCTCCGGTGAGCTCCCCCCCCCCCCATCCAGGCCTTCCCGCCCCTCCCCGCCATGCTCCTGACCCCATCGGGGCCCGCGGCTTCCCAGCCGCGGGCTCCGGTGAGCTCCCCCCCCCCATCCAGGCCTTCCCGCCCCTCCCCGCCATGCTCCTGACCCCATCGGGGCCCGCGGCTTCCCAGCCGCGGGCTCCGGTGAGCTCCCCCCCCCCCATCCAGGCCTTCCCGCCCCTCCCCGCCATGCTCCTGACCCCATCGGGGCCCGCGGCTTCCCAGCCGCGGGCTCCGGTGAGCTCCCCCCCCCCATCCAGGCCTTCCCGCCCCTCCCCGCCATGCTCCTGACCCCATCGGGGCCCGCGGCTTCCCAGCCGCGGGCTCCGGTGAGCTCCCCCCCCCCATCCAGGCCTTCCCGCCCCTCCCCGCCATGCTCCTGACCCCATCGGGGCCCGCGGCTTCCCAGCCGCGGGCTCCGGTGAGCTCCCCCCCCCCATCCAGGCCTTCCCGCCCCTCCCCGCCATGCTCCTGACCCCATCGGGGCCCGCGGCTTCCCAGCCGCGGGCTCCGGTGAGCTCCCCCCCCCCATCCAGGCCTTCCCGCCCCTCCCCGCCATGCTCCTGACCCCATCGGGGCCCGCGGCTTCCCAGCCGCGGGCTCCGGTGAGCTCCCCCCCCCCCCATCCAGGCCTTCCCGCCCCTCCCCGCCATGCTCCTGACCCCATCGGGGCCCGCGGCTTCCCAGCCGCGGGCTCCGGTGAGCTCCCCCCCCCCCCATCCAGGCCTTCCCGCCCCTCCCCGCCATGCTCCTGACCCCATCGGGGCCCGCGGCTTCCCAGCCGCGGGCTCCGGTGAGCTCCCCCCCCCCCATCCAGGCCTTCCCGCCCCTCCCCGCCATGCTCCTGACCCCATCGGGGCCCGCGGCTTCCCAGCCGCGGGCTCCGGTGAGCTCCCCCCCCCCCCATCCAGGCCTTCCCGCCCCTCCCCGCCATGCTCCTGACCCCATCGGGGCCCGCGGCTTCCCAGCCGCGGGCTCCGGTGAGCTCCCCCCCCCCATCCAGGCCTTCCCGCCCCTCCCCGCCATGCTCCTGACCCCATCGGGGCCCGCGGCTTCCCAGCCGCGGGCTCCGGTGAGCTCCCCCCCCCCCATCCAGGCCTTCCCGCCCCCCGTCATCTGCTCGGCAGCTGGGCCCTCCGGCCCAGGCGCCGAGCAATCCCCGGACTTGCCTGGCTGTGCCGCTGCCCTCCAGCGACCAGCGCGGGCCTCGCCGCCGCCGCCGCCGGACTCGTCGCCGCCCTGGAAGAAGGTAAGGGGGCCGAAAGGGGGGGGGGGCGGCCTTCCTTTCTTCCCTCCTTCCTTCCTTCCCTTCCTTCCTTCCCTCCTTCCTTCCCTTCTTTCTTTCTTTCTTTCTTCCTTCCTTACCTCCCCCTTCCTTCCTTCCTTCCTTCCTTCCTTCCTTCCTTCCTTCCTTCCTTCCTTCCTTCCTTCCTTCCTTCCTTCCTTCCTTCCCTCCTTCCTTCCCTCCTTTCTTTCCCTCCTTTCTTTCTTTCTTTCTTTCTTTCTTTCTTTCTTTCTTTCTTTCTTCTTTCTTTCTTTCTCTCTCCTTCCTTCCTTCCTTCCTTCCTTCCTTCCTTCCTTCCTTCCTTCCTTCCTTCCTTCCTTCCTCCCTCCCTCCCTCCCTCCCTCCCTTCCCTCCTTATCTTCTTCTGTGGCACAGAGTGTTGGACTGGAGGGGCCACTGGCCTGATCCAACAGGGCTTCTCTTATGTTCTTATGTGACGCAGAGTGTTGGACTGGAGGGGCCACTGGCCTGATCCAGCAGGGCTTCTCTTATGTTCTTATGTGACGCAGAGTGTTGGACTGGATGGGCCACTGGCCTGATCCAACAGGGCTTCTCTTATGTTCTTATGTGATGCAGAGTGTTGGACTGGATGGGCCACTGGCCTGATCCAGCAGGGCTTCTCTTATGTTCTTATGTGACGCAGAGTGTTGGACTGGATGGGCCACTGGCCTGATCCAACAGGGCTTCTCTTATGTTCTTATGTGATGCAGAGTGTTGGACTGGATGGGCCACTGGCCTGATCCAACAGGGCTTCTCTTATGTTCTTATGTGACGCAGAGTGTTGGACTGGATGGGCCACTGGCCTGATGCAACAGGGCTTCTCTTATGTTCTTATGTTCAGACCGTTCAGAGAACAGACATGGCAGTTAATATGCTGAGCAGACCCCCCCCCCTCCTCTTATTTTTTGCTATCAAGTCACAGTTGACTTAGGTTTTGCTGTCAAGTCACAGTTGACTTAGGTTTGTTCAGAAGTGGTTTGCCATTGCCTGCCTCTGCATCACAACCCTGGTATTCCTTGGAGGCCTCCCATCCAAATACTAGGGCTGACCCTGCTTAGCTTCTGATCTCACTCAGTGACTGAAGTATGGCTCTTAAAAAGAACATGACATCTTTTACTGAAGGCATACTGGGATGCTGGAATAACCAGTATGTGAAGGAACTGGCAGGCTAAGATTTTGATGGGACTCAAGGACTTTATAAGAGATGCTTTGCACACACAAAAAAACAGGTTAGGAGTTTGCATTTATTATTTATTTTAAAAATTTCTATGCTAGTTGCCAGGAATCCATGCACAGATTTATGCACTAAAACAATCACCCAGTGTGCTCCTCTATATAATACTTATTGTGGGCCCTTGAATGTGCTACTTCCTAATAAAGGACTTCTCAACAACCAATATGTGAGCTGCAGAAATTCTGCAGATTATTAATCAACACGTCAGTGATCAACCACATTAAAATACATATTCTCATTTATGCAGATAGACCTTCTTATGCTAGCTCTTCGTTGATTTCTTGCTCTGAACTTTGATGTAGTTTGGTTCATTACGTCTGAAAAGTTGCTGACCCCTGCTGTAGATGCTAAATCACTGAATTGGGATAGGCGTGTGCATCATTCTGCGATCTAGTGCATATGCATGTTAATGCACGTGTATCAATGCTAAAGCACCGTGTAACGCCCTGTCTTGCAGTTTGACATATTGCAGTTGGTGCCTTGTATTTCATACTGTTAAGATAATGCATTATGCTCCATTACTACCTTTAACCAAAAGAAGAAATGTCTCTTTGTTTGTAAATAACGTGCTCTCCCCTGGATAGTGGCTAAACTGAGTCTTTCTTTGTTGTCTAAACACAAAGGTCTTTTTTCTTTATCTCCAGTGTATCTGTCTAGCAAGATGTTGCTTTAAAGGATTAAAGCAAGTTGCTGATGTTTTATAAATAAACGTAGGAGGCAGACATTTTGATCCATGAGAAGAATCCCAAAATGACAGGACTGCAAGTGTCAGTTTGGTATAGTGGTTAAGAGCGTGGACTTTAATCTGGGAGAACCAGGTTTGATTCCCACCTCTTCCACATGCAGCTGCTGTTGTGCCCTTGGATCAGTTACAGTTCTCTCAGAGTTGTTCTCTCAAGAGCAGTTCTTGAAAGAGTTCTCTCAGCCCCACTAACCTCGCAGAGTTTCTGTTGTGGGGAGGAAAAGGAAAGGAGCTTGTAAGCCACTCTGAGACCGCAAGTGAAGGGTGGGGTATAAATCCCATCACCATCATCATCACAATCATTATTATTATTACCAGTCAAAATATCACAAAATAATGAGTGCAAGCTTTCAGCGTCTCCAGAATTCTTCCTTGAGATGAATATTAAGTATGAAAAAAGGGGAGGGAGAAAAAAAGACTAGTGAGGAAATGCAGTTTTCTTTCAAGTGATTTAAGAGCCTGACATTTCAGAATTGCCTGTATTTCTAGCAACTTTGTGGATAAGTCACGAGGAGAGTCAATATGATATAGTGGTTAGAGTGTCATAGGGTTGCTAACCTCCAGATGGGACCTGGAGATCTTCTGCTATTATAATTGATCTCCAGTTGACCAAGATCAGTGCCCCTGGCAAATATGGCTGCTTGGGAAGGTAGATTCTTTTGGTATAGTTAAAATGGTCATTAGGACATGGAACCTGTTGTTAATTTATTTGAATCCCACCACTGGCCTCAGTATGTCTTAATCGGTGGTGACCCAGGGCAAAGCCAGCTATTTCTTCCTCAAACTGACCTCAGTTAACATACCCAGTCAGAATTTTGAATACAAATCAATCTGTCTGCTGGTCTCTAAAACTGTGGTATATTTTGACCTCAGGCAGCCATGAACTCTTGGCAAACCCTGCATGCCTGTTGTTTTTTTAAATTTATTTAGCTGAAATACCTTCATAAAACAAATTGGCCACCGAGTGCCTGTGATATTATGGTTGTTCTTGTAGTCATGCCAGCTGGGCTGTCATCTGTTTATAACGTGTTAGATGGGTTCGTGGGGTAGGGGTGGGGTGGGGTGAATAAGAGACCATCCATTCACATTCCTTTAAGTCTATTGCTCCCAAGTTGTTGGAGGCTAAAAAGGCAATTCTGCATGTAGGACTGATGTGATCTCAGTTCCAGAGGGGATGAAATCATGACTGCATCTTCTGCTTGTGTAGGTCAACTAATGACTTCTTGGGAAAGCAGTAAAGTTTGCCCAAATATATCTATATGACCTCTTTGGCTAAGGGACGAGCTGGCAACTCAGCTCTGAAATCTGTTTTCATTAGTCCACTGGTTCTGCATTAATGACTATCAGCGCACTCCTAAGTTACAAGGATTGATGGTTGCTTAAAAAATCCTCATCCCCTCCCTCTTGCTCTATCACTTTCTCTTCCTCATGTTCATGTCTTGCGGCTCTCAAACATCTGACATTTCTTCTATGTGACAAGCAAATTTGGCCACCCCTGTTATAGAGCCTACTTCTAGTTAATGCCCCATCTTTCAAAGAAACATTTTGAATCATTCTACATAGACATAAAGCAACTGCAAATGCTTTACATAAGAAGCATATAATAATCTTTAATACAAGCAGCAACATAAAGAAATATGTGACAGTGCCATCCATGCAGGCATCTTTTAAAGTGAAGTGGCCCTGGGATGATTGTGGCCGCTGAACGTTAGTCTTTAAGCTTTGTATTTGAATGAAGGATGTTTCACTGATATTTCTTTATGAGGATGGGTTGGGGGAAATTGTGGAAGAGTGTGGGGATTAGCAGAAACAAACAGCAGAATATGAAGAAAGCAATATTCCTAATGGCCTTCATTTAGGACCCACGGCAGGTTTACCTCTGGTTGTGCAAAACACGTACATACTGTGCTTTTTTGTGGTAGAACTACTAGTTTTGTCACAAGTACATGCATTGCGAAACAAGGAGGATCAATATACTTTGTGCTGCTTTTTATATTTGTAATTTTATACTTAATGGGTTTTTGATGCTGAATTGTACAAATGTTAGGCTGATAGCAATTTACCCTGTTTCCCCCTGCTACAAAAACCAGTGTGTGGGGGGGCAGGGAGTTGGGGGAGTGCAAACATGTGCACCAGTGTACAATGTCGCTTCCTCTGAAAAAGGGAAGTTATATCATGACATCAGTATGACAAACAGTATGTTATATCCTAAGTCTTTGACAAACAAACATGCACCAGTTTTTCTTTAGCAACAACATCTTTTATTTGGCTTTGTTTCTTGCAGCACTGTGGAATCGCCCCCTGCCATTGACTGTGCACTTCTGGCTCTTTCTGTGTTATCCAAAGCTCATGAGATAGGGTTGCCAATCCCCAGGTGGGGGCAGGGGATCCCCCGTTTTGGAGGCCCTCTCCCCCGCTTCAGGGTCATCAGAAAGCGGGGGAGGCAAAGGTCTGCTGGGCTCTCCATTATTCCCTATGGTGACCGATTCCTATACGCTATAATGAAGAGCTGATATGCAGGTCTCTGGGGAGGGCGCCTGTTTTTTGAGGTAGAGGAGGTCTAATTCTATGCACCCCAAAAGGAGGTGTCCCTATCCTTCATTATTTCCAGTGGAGGGATGGCCTAAGCGGGACTCGATCTGCTTTGCTTGCCCATTGCAGAGAGAGAGAGAGAGAGAGAGAGAGAAGAAGAGAGAGGGGAGAAGAGAGAGGGGAGAAGAAGAGAAAAGGATTCCCCTACAGACTACAGTAAGTGGCCTTCCCCCC